>NC_049234.1:17246159-17547111 GCF_011100685.1 Canis lupus familiaris | reverse complement strand
TCGTTGAAAACGAATAACCCAACACAAGCTGTAGACAAAAACCCATGAAATAATCCTTGTAGTCATATCACAGAAGATCATGTAGCTGCGTGGGCCCACCTGAACATAGCACACTTCCCAAAGGATGCTTCAGAGGAAAGTGAATAAATGTCTCCTACCTGGAATCTTACGTGCATTACAGTTTAATTTCTTATTATAAATGGTGCTCAGAGAAGGACCGAGCTCGGTTGCTTCTTTCAATTTTTCTTTCGGAGTGATTTTTGTTTTTCATTTCCAGTAGGCGATATTAGCCTTTACTTTAGTGGTTCTGGATACCTGGTCACTTGAAGGACTGTTAGGCTGGTGGCCTTTCAAAAAGGTTACTCAACTTTAATTGAGGGTGAGATGAATGACTATGAATAGATCTGTATACTGCCTTTTTTTTTTTTTTTTTTTTTTTTTTTTGTCTTTTCAAAGTGAGCTCTTAAGAACTAATGAAATTTTAATCAAACCTGTTTGAAGGCCAGGAGTGGGGAAAAGACAGCTGTGCCCGTGAGAATCTAAGTAAGACCCTTGCTGGACAGGCTGAATTAAGGATGCAAGAGCCAAAGCAGACTTCCAGACCTGAAGGTATCCTACACTCCTTCCCTCCGGTCTCTGAGAGCTCCAGTTTTTAAAAGGACCAGTTATTGCCGTGAACTCCTCAATAAAAATGTCCCTGCCTTCTAATAGTTAATATAATTGACATGCGGTGGTGCAGCAGAACTGGAATTGCTGAATTCATCTGCCTAGTTTCCATTTTCAGATGGCTTTGTCATTCTTGGCCAGATTTAAGCAAGAAAGTTTTACTGCCGGCCTCATTTTCTCAGGCATGCTTGAGGGCGACAAAGTTGTTTTGACTTTTCAGTGAATAAGCGTTACTATCAGGCGGTGCTACACCTGTCTCCCTGTCTCAGAACTTCAGCATGCAGACATTAGATTATTTTTTCGACTCTGGGTCTACTTTTTAGAAATGGGTTCCAGCATCCTTCAGAACACAGCCTCTTCCATCAAGTCGGTAACCCTGTCCGGATGCTGAGCATGGATAGAAAAGCTGTTATTTGCAATACAATCTCAACAACGAAGATGACTCCTGAAAACTTTTTTTTTTTTTTACTCCTTTTCCAGAAATCAAAGAATTTTATCATCATGGTTTTTACTTAGCAGGGACTGCCTGTAGTTGTCAAGTCCCACCGTGTTCCATATTGGGAGCCTAGATGAACTCCCCAAAGTCAGGACCTCCAACGCCCAGTTAAGTAGAAGAGGAAGTGTGGATCATCCTCCAGAACAAGAGGCAAGTAGCAACCATCGAGAAAGCCCTCCGATGAGCATGGTCTCACACTTGTTTAAAATCAATCAAACTAGTCTTCCAATCACTCTACTTTTGTAATAATTTGCCTCTTAGGCTTCAAAGGCCCTTTGATTTCCACAATAGTTCTCTGTACTCCTACAGGGCGAGGTCTTTTTCTTTTCTGTTGTAAGATTACTAAGTGGGGACCATGCAAATGACCTGGTTACCATGTAATGAGCCTTGTATGTTTACTTTGAGAGAAAAATACATGTGGGATATGGTGAGGGGTAGAGGAAGTGCACTGAAAACTGAAACTATTTTAGGCGGCAAATTGTAAAGCAAAAAAAAAGCAAAGAAAGTATACCGTATTTTGTATCCGATGTACACTTGGGATGGTTTTCTAAGATATTGCCACTGTCTTTGTAGTTTCCCCACAGGTCTCCTCTGGAGTGTTTACCCCATGTGTGATAGACTATTAATTACTTAGTGCAATGAAGCCCTGAAGAGTGTTGGAGAGAGCGTGTGCGAGAAAATACAAAGCCATAGATCTTGATTTACTTCACTGACCTGTGTAACTTTATGTCTGGGTTTTGCCATCCGAGATAGATTGTTTTATAGCAAGTGTCACCAAAGACTTTTTCCTTCCAATTTATAGAAGAAGAAAAAAAGATAAAATATTAATAAACGACATGACTTTTCATCGGCGCGGTGCTCATTCCATCTTTTCTGTTGATGACTGGAAGGTGTCAGTTCTCGGGGAGGGGGGGGATTCTTGCGGGGAGCTTCTGGGGGAGGCAGGCTGCACCCACGTGGGCTGGGGGCAGGTCCCACTCTCCCCGCCTGGATGCAGCCCAGAGCCCCGCCTGGCGGGGAGCACGGTGCTGCCAGCAACTCAGCCATCTTCCAGGCCAGATGCAGCTGGTGCTGTTGGAAGCAGGCCAGGGTGAATGGTGGGGACATGGCCAGTTCCCAGCGTTCCTCCACACAGACACTGGGACAGCGTGGCAGGGCCAGGCCCAGAGCATCTGGAGCCTGACAGCTGTGGCCATTACTCCCTTTGGTTTCAACTACTGTGTAGAGCTCATGAATTACTGGCTGGCGAAGCATTTATTAGACTGGCATTTCTCAAAAGAATGTATAAATGGTTCCAGGTGTGAGTGCAGCTCCATGCATCAGGACCACTGTAATCAGGTTTGTCCAGTAATGATCCTTCTTTCAATCCCCCCTTCCCTCCTTCCTTTCTAGTGGCATCTCCTTCTCATCTCTCTTAGGCTCCTTCCACCCTCTTTCTTAGGGCATTTTTAGAGGAAAAAAAAAAACATCTGCCACCGATGTCACATATTTGCAGGGGAGCATATGCCAAATTGCATTTGGAGATGTTGATTTGTTTTTGGCTATCAATCAAGTTTTACATTTTGTGTTCAGTTTGTCCATCTGTAAAATGGTGACTTCAGAATATCTATTTACTAATATTTTCTGAAACACTACTGTAGACTCAGCCCCAAGCTAGGTGCATCGGAGAGAATTTAAAAAAAAAAAAAATCTACTCCCTGTCCTCAAGCAAGGTGGGGAGAAGTCAGGGTCGGGTTGGACAAGGCAAGTCCAAGGCAAGTCATCAGAGGAGTCTCAGCAAGGAATTTGCCAGGTCCTGGGTTCCACACTGGAACATGGTCCTGATGGTGCTACTTGTCAAATCTGGCCCTGCAACGTGACTGATGATAGAATCCCAAGTATGAGAGCACATTAGAAGACTCACCGGAGAAGCAGCTGTAATTCAGTCCAACCCTACCTCACAGATAGGCAACGAATGCCATAGCATGCAAAAATACCTCGAGCAAACCTACTTAATAAATAAACAACGGTGTTGCTTTAGAATCTGAGCATTTCCACATCTACTCACAGGCGACAACTAAAAGTTATTGGTGGACACTTGAGTCCCTCCATACCGGCCACCCTTAACATGATGCAGTCTTTCCGATTTGCAGGAACGCAGAGTAGGCTATGTTGCCTACTATCTGAAGCTCAGGTATGCTTTGGAGGATAGAGTGGAGGTGCTGGTCTACCAGGGTGGATCCAATGTTCGTGTTTGCTTTTGACCTCACTCAGATGAACTGCTCAGGTGCGCTGATTAAAGTCACAGTCTTTGGAACACGACCACCTGGGTTTGAATCTCGATTCTGCTCTTAATAGTCCTGTGACCTTATGGAAATTTCCTCTCCTCTCTATGTCTCATTTCCTCAGAAATGTACTAGTCTGTCCCTCATAGGGTTCTCACAATGATGAAATAAATGAATAAATAACATGTTCTTCAAATAGCATTCAGTATATAAGAGAAGTATGTAAGTCTTACCTATTATTAGTAAATATTTTGCCAAAGTGGTTTGTTTTAATAATCTTTTCCTTAACCTGTTCAGTATATAAGAGAAGTATGTAAGTCTTACCTATTATTAGTAAATATTTTGCCAAAGTGGTTTGTTTTAATAATCTTTTCCTTAACCTGTTAAAAAGGAAACATTCTAAGTTTAATGTTCAGGATATTAATACTGACCCAGATTAAACTGGACCTTTCAAGTGTCCCAGGCATCTCGTTTCCAACTTCAATAATATTTTAATGTCTGTCAACATGAAATCATCCTAGCATCCATGAACAAGCAATCCATCAGCAGAAATTACATAAAGTCAAGTTTTTATTTTCTGGATGAACTTCTTTGGGGAATAGTATGGTTTCTTTTTTAAAAAATTCTCATTTAACAGAATATAGTTAAGGTGCCTCAGGACTAAAATGAAGTTTAGATGCCAATTATTAGTGTTCCTTTTCTGGTGGCTTCAATTACATGAAGAAAGAGAACATGTTCTTGCCAATATGTAAATGATTTGCCAAGTTTGAATTTCTTTTACAACCTATACTGCAAATAACCTGGTTTCCTTGGCTAACTCTACTTGTAAATCAAACCTAAAATGTGTCTTTAATCAGAGAGGATCAGTTATCCCATCTCAGAGTAGAGAAAAAACGGTTAAGCTATGAAGAGGGAGATTTGGAGGCTATTTGCACTGCTCCCCAAAGACGCATATATACACGTTATTTTATAGCACGCTTTTTAAAAACTTAATATATAGCAAACATATTTCCACGTCATTACATCATCTTTAACCATCAAACTGTAATGAATGCATAGTACTCCATTGTATTGCTCTTCTATATTTTCTTTACTCAATCCCTAACTGTTGGAAATTTAGGTGTTTTAAAATTTCTCACGTTACAAATATTGTAGTCAACATTCGATCAATGTGAGCCATGCTATGATAAATATTCCTAAAGAAAAATCTTTGTTCACATCCATGACCAGTTTCTTAGGATGAGTCATAGACATAAAACCGGCAGGTCAAATATTAGAAATAATTTAAAGATTTAAAAAAAAAAGATTTTTGCTACATATTCACAGGACATTTCAATGTATTGTAATTCCTACTGAAAGGAAAAGCGAATTAACCTGGTAAAAAGCTACCTGAAAAATCTCATAACTGTACTTTGGCAGCCATAATGTTTTTAAAAATTGGGGTCCATGAGGGCAAAATTAACAAAAGGTCATCTTCAGTGGTTAAAAAAAAAAAAAGATATCATTCCTCTGGAGAGACTAATTTACTGGTATGAGCCCTCTTGTTGGATGTTGGGAAGTTTTTTCTAGGTAACATGTCCCTTATGTATCATCTTCGGGTTGCAATAGAGAGTAAAAGTGAAGCTTCCTTCTCAAATATTTTCCTCTTCCTTCTGGTAAGATCCATATCAATTAAGTTTTAATAAAAGCATTTTCAACATCATCCTCCACCGCAGCTAGTGCCTCTCATTTACCAGTAGCAGCCTGTTTTTCCTCTTTCCCTCTGAAGACTCATGACTTTAATGATGCTGTCCTCCACTCAACCCCGCTCCTCCTGACTCCAGGGAAGGATGTATGTACCTGTCAAGTCGTTGAGACCCAATTCTAGATCATCTGTTGGTACCTTAAAAGGGAGGTACCATCTTTCCTTTAGCATTATTATGTGCATAACACAACACAGTAAGCTCTACAACTAACAGGATAACAAGGCCAAAAGTGCTGGAGAGTAGAAATTTCGCATGTCTTAGGGGAGACTTTATGGAAGATGTGTGAGATTTTAAGAAATAAATAACCATTTAACTATTAGACAAGGTGGGAAAAACACCGTTTATAAAGGGTGTTCTTATGAACTCAAACACCCTCCTCAGAAGTGTGTACAGAGGAAACAGTGAGAACCTAGATCTGTGTGAAAGGCATCATCATCATCACACAAAGACACAGTTGGTTCAGTATGATATGGCTCAGGATGACTGTGTGGCTAATGGCAACTGCTTTCAGCAAAGCTAAAGTAAGTAGGTGGTAATAATAATAATAATAATAATAATAATAACTTCAATGAATCCCTTTCTCTTTTCTCCTAATGCAAAATTTTCAGTGCAAAATACTGAAACTGTGGATCATATCTGATTCTACCGCACTCACCAAAGTAAGCAGAGGGTAGCAGGAAGCATGGCACTGGAGACTTTTGAAATGGGAAAATTGACTTCCACTTCTGGTTGGGATGTAGAAAGTTGCAGGAGATTGTCACATTCATGCTTACAATGAATGCTAAATTCAATAAGTTGCAATATCGTGGTAATTTAAATCCTGGCAGAGAGCCGCAGATGCAAAGAAATTTAAGTGAGCTGAATCTTAGGAAGAGATGATCCATTCCTGAGAGAAGAGCATCCTATGGCTGCTTTCATGCTAGCAACACCAGATTGTTATCTCATCAGAGAGCAGGTTAAGGAGAAACCAGGTAAACTGCTAATGGACTTTAAGCAGTCATGGCAGGCTGGCATGAGGGACTCAGTTCCTAGGTGAGCCAGTCACAGATTGATCCACACCTACCTGCCATTTCTTCCCATGACAGCCTTATGAATTGTATGCAGCAGGAAACTGAATGCAGGACAGGAGAACTCAGAGAAATCCCCTTGAGACACCCTGGGTCTTCACTGGCTGGAGGACCATACCGACCAATATCTGAGAAAAATAGAAAATCCTTTCCATCCCGACATGTAGAGAATCATCATACTGTAAGTCAGTGGCCCACTAAAGATCAGGAGAAGAGCAGGAAAGCTAAGATCACCCAAAAGCACACAGGAGAGACTCCTTCAAGATTCACTGGACTTCTACTTGAGTGTGTGGCCATGACCAACCAAAGGCTGGGGGCAGGGCAAGAAACTTAAAAAAAAAATCCCCCTGAGGTTCATGGGACCCTCACCAAGGGCAAAGCAGAAACTCCTCAAATTTTGAAAGCAAGGCATGAAAGTTGGGAAGGTCCATTCAAGGTACACAGGGCCTCTATCAAATGCAAGTTAATGGCTTACTGGGGCCTGGGGACAGGGCAAGAGAGCAGAGATAAATGCCCAGAAGTACATAGAACTATCTCTCTGGCCAGAATGTGAAGAAAAGGGAACCCTTGTACACTGTTAGAGCAAATGCAAATTGCCATAGTGACTATGGAAAACAGTATGGAGGGTCCTCAAAATATTAGAAATAAAACTACTATATGATTTGGCAATCCCATTTATGAGTATATACCTGAAGGAAATGATATCACTTTCTGGAAGAGATTTCTACACCCTCATGTTCACTGTAGCATAATTTACAAGAACCAAGATAGAGAAATAATATAAGTGACCATCAATGCATGAATGGATAAAGAAAATGTAATAATAAAAAAAAGAAAATGTAATATACACACATATAAAATATAATGTTACATACAATATTTTGTATATAATATATATTAATATAGGTAATTATTATATGACATTATTCAGCCTTAAAAAAATAAAGAAATCATGGATGGACTTTGAAAACATTGTACTAAGTGAAATAAGTCACAATAGAAAGACACTGTATGTTCTCACCTATATGTAGAGTCTAAAAAAAACATACTCATAGGATTAGAGAATAGAATGGTGGTATTAGGGGTTGGGGGTTATGGGATAGGGAAATGAATGAAGATAATCAAAGGTAAAAACTTCCAGTTATTAAATGAGTAAATTCTGGGGATATAATGTACAGCATGATGACTATAGTTGACACTATTATACTGTATATTTGAAAGTTGTTAATAGAGATCTTAAAACTTCTCACTACACACAAACGAATGTAATTATGTGAGATGATAACTAAATTTTTTGTGGCAATAATTTTGCAATATATGCATATATCAAATCACTACATTGTACTTACAATTACATTACGTTACATCATACACCTTAAACTTACACAATGTTATATGTCAATTATATCTCAATGAAGCTGGGAAAAAAATAAGTTCAACAAGTCGACATCAATGGCTTTTAAGGAAAGATTGGAAATGATCTTGACCTTGGCCTTAGAGTAAGCAAAAATCTCTAAGGATTAAAAAGAAAACTATCAACTCTAAAGGTAAAAAAAAAAAAAAAAAAAAAAAAAGATCTCCATTAAAATAAAAAGTTTCTGTTTATCCAAAGAACCAGTAAGAGAATATTTTTATGAAGTTTGAAATAGGCAAAACTAATATGTGGTGATACAAACAAGAACAGTGGTTGCTTCTGGATTGGAGTAGGGATGAGAATAACTAGAAGGCAGTGAGGGAACAGCTTAGGGTGATGGATATCGTTCTATATTGTGAAACAGGAGTTGATTATATCAGTGTGTATAATTTCCAAAACCAGAATTGTACACATAGTATCTGTGCATTTTATCGTATGTTATTTATATACCTCAATTTTTTAAAAAATGTTGAGAATATGTAAACTCACTAGCAATAAAGTAAATGCAGTTTTGAAAAAACAATTAAAATAGGGTGTGAAGCCTCCAACCGTGGCTAATGGGGCCTCAAATATTGGCCAATGAGAATACAAAGTTGTGCCTTTCCTAAAATCAGAGTGGGTGCACCATAGTAAGACATTTGGCATTTAGGAATGTAGGTTTTAGGCTACTATGAGATGGTAGAGCAATTGTTTTTCCACAGTTTTGGGTGTCAGATTCCTTTGAAATTCAATCAGAGCTATGATCTCTGGCCCAGAGAAATGCATAAGCTACACACACACAATATTTGACATACTATAAAAGAGCTCCCTGAACTCCCTAAAGGCTATCCATTGGCTCCTATGATTCCAGTGACACCAGGATAAGAAAGCTTCCCTAAATCCTCAAAGCCTTAGAAAGTTACTGCACACACACACACACACACACACACACACAAACCTACCTTTTACTAAATAAGACAGTCATGTTTCTTAAGTGCTCTTTCCTAACCAGGTTACAATTTTGTGAGGATATTTCATCCTCCAGTTTATGACATTTGCATTAAACGTAACATGTCAAACCCCAGCAAACCTTGTGCTGCCATTTGCTATTCAAACTGATGGGAGCACCCAAGGTTAATGAAAAACATCAGTTACCTGTGGTCCTAAAATGGAGTTGAATTCATTGGCCTGAGGATTCTTGCTTAGAAAATGAACCTAACTCTAAATGCGAGTTACTCTGAGTCAAAGGATCAACCAGCGAGAAGATATTACCAAGACATAGAACCACTTAGTAAAAACAAATGCCTGCAAGGCCGTGGTATGTAAAACTGCTCCTGGAGATGGGAGAAGAGGCCAGGGCTATGGGTTGGTAGACATTTTGCATTTTTGACAGACGTGGAAAATTATCTTTGACTAGCTCATTTGTTTTTCCTCATGATCCCAAATGCTTGGACTAGCTCTGATTTCGACTATTTATGAATGGATATTACCTGACCCAGTTTTTCCAGTAAATGGGTATGATATTCCACCCCCTTCCTTAGGTGAGGAAGAGAACATTCAGATTTTTAGGGTATCATATCTACAACCTGTTTTCAACTTTTTTGAAGAAAAAATCTCTTAAGCCAAGCATATCTCAGAAGCATTTCATGCTAGTTTCTTCTTTTCACTCCCTAACTCCTTATTTATAGCTTCTAGATATTGGCAGGAACAAATTCCTACAGCTATTTTTTGCATAACATTGTCTAAATACTTTATTTTGAGGCCCCTTTTTTTCCATCAACTCATAGTGTCTGCAAAAATAAAGCCTTAAGCTGCTTAAAGGCAACGACTCTGCAATATATCACTGAATCTTTAATTATAAAACAACTGTCCTCATGTTATTTAGGTGAATACCCCAGGCATTGTACATGGATGCTAAAAATTACTCCCAAGATGACCATCCAAAAGCTAGGTACCCTTAGATCGTCAGGTCACAGATCATAGAGGAGAATCACCCCCACTACGTTGCTCTAGGTGGGTTGTGGCTATTACATGAAAACTGGGATTACCTTATTCAGTTATGCTTATTCTATTGTAACCTTCCAGAGTAATACTATATTCTTATGTGAAGTTAGGCCCTCACTTGAGGAGTGAGGTCATTCATGATATGAATGAATAAAAACACAAAGGAAATGAAAGCATGTGGGTGAGTCCTGGGGAGGCATGAGTTAACGGCCTACCCCTCTTGGTCCTGACCAATGGTTCCTGAATTTATCTGGCTATCAGCTCTACCAAAGGAGATTTACAAATATACATAAAGGTCTGAGCGCATGTCCAGAGTCTATTCAATAAGCCTGGGGTGAGTTCTATCATCTAAATATTTTAAAATATGACCAGAAATGTCTTTTCTTTCTGAAATGTACATATTTATTTGAGAGAGAGAGAGGGAGAGAGGACAGAGGGAGAGAGAGAGAGAGAGAGAGAGAGAGAAATCCTCAAGCAGACTCCCCACTGAGTATGGAGCTCAACATGGGGTATGATCCCAGGACCCTGGGATCATGACCTGAGCCAAATTCAAGAGTTGGACAATCAACCAACTAAACCACTGGGAGACACCCCATATCCAGACATTTTGGATACACAGTCACATTTACTATTACTTCCTACACCAGAGTCCATAATCCTTTTGTTACTCTAATGAAAGCTATGGGCCAATTTTGTAAAAAAGTGCATATGCACTAAAAAAAGAAAAAAATGTGGAGTGGTTCATCTAAATAACACATCTGATCACATCTCTCTGTTGCCCACAAGCACTCAAGAATTCTCTTATTGCCTAGGATTTTCAGATTCTCAAACTATTTTACATGGTTTTGTAGGTCTCCAATAATCTCACTACTGAAGCTTCTTGTGTCCTACTAAGTTTCCTTTTCCTGATTGTTTGTTTTTAGCCTTGTGGCCTTTGCTCATGTTGTCCCTGCTGCCTGGGATCCTATTCTATCTAATTTTTCATTGATCCTCTAAGAGTAAACTCAGCCAATTCTTCCTCTTGAACTTTCAATCCATTCTCCCTGGTCCCCTTTCCAAATGGTCCCTTCACCTGTTCTACCATAGCATCTTGTGCATTATTTCTTTCATAGCACATACCACACTATGCTGGAGTTTTCTGCTTAGGTGCCTATCTATCACAGATGGGGAGATAAGTGAGGGCAAAGAAGATATCTTGGTCATTTGGTGTACTGCTAAATAGATAGTTGGGATTTGAGTTCTTTTTTTTTTTAAAGATTTTATTTATTTATTCATGAGAGACACAGAGAGATAGAGAGAGAGGCAGAGACACAGGCAGAGGGAGAAGCAGGCTCCATGCAGGGAGCCCAACGTGGGACTCAATCCTAGGTCTCCAGGATCACACCCTGGGCTGAAGGCAGCACTAAACCACTGAGCCACCTGGGCTGCCCGGGATTTGAGTTCTTAATTGGATCTGGGACTGCTCGTGACACTTATTATCTTTTTCTACACTTTATCCCTTCTGCTTCCTGGGCCTCATCCTTCTGCCCTACAGAATCCCACACTTTCAAGTCTAACCTGATATATTAGCTGCTCAAGTACACTGGAGTGTGTATGCAATTCTCTCAGTGGGCTCTTCTGGGCTGGGGCTCAAGCTTCAGTGAAGCCTGAGTATAGTTCTAATTTCTTAATTTGGCTCAATTGCTTTCCTGCTGCAAAACCTAAAGAGGATAATGATTTCCTGAGCCAAACGGTTAGGACAAATGGCCTGGAGGGCTGGACTCAAAGAAAGCAGCCTCCAGGGCCATCTGGTTCAAACTTTAAACATTGCTTCAGTTGGATAGTCAACTGACTTCTTAACAGAATACATGGAATCCAGAAGACAATGGAAGAAATCTTTATGTTTCTGAAAGAAAACAATGCCAACATAGAATGTTTCACCCTGAAAAAATACCCTTCACAATTGGCAATGAAATAAAGACATTTCCACACCAACAAAAAGAAAACTGATTTCCAGCAGGCCTGCATGAAATAAGTTGAGTATTCTTAAAAAGAAGACTCCATTTGCAAACCTAAAATGCATAAATTAATGAAAGAATATGTTCAATTCAGACAATACTATTTCATGTACACTTTAAGGGAAGATTCTATTATGTGTCCATCTTTGCCTCCAAACACAATCTTTGAATTCAGGAACACTGTTCTTCACCTTTACTCATTCCATTCAGGGCTAACCCTTTTTCTTTCAACACGCCAGGCAAATTTCTGCTTCAGGGCATTTGCATTTTCTGTTCCTTCTACCTTGAGTGTTCTTCCTCCAAGATGTTTTCATGGTTGGCTCTCTCACTTCTTTCAGATTTTCACTTGTTACCTTTCTGACTACTATATCTAAAATGTCAATCCCCTCATGCAGACTTCCTAAACCCTTCCGATTCTCTTTCTTCTTTAGAACCCACCACTATATAATGTATACAAATTTTTCTTAATGTTATCATTTCTTCACTCTAATGAAGTATAAATTCTAAGGAGGTGTTTTTATCACTTCTGTATATCCATTATTGCATCCCTAGTGTCCACAGTAATAGCAGTCTACTCAATAAATACTTGTTGAATTAATGAATGAGTTGAATACAGTGGGAATGCTATGGCTTATATTTGAAAAAAAAAAGTGTAAATGTAATAGGAAGATAACACCTTCTGGATTTTCAGAAGATAGTGAGGTCACAACTGGTTGGTGAAACCTCCAAGGCCTTGGTACTGGAGCTGGATCTTAAAGGATGGAAAGATGGTGGATGGAGATGGGAATTTGTGGGATTTCAGGTACAGGTGGATTCTTGAGTAGGAGCTGGAGAGCAAATGTGGAGGATCATGAGAAGGTCTGTGTGAATAAATATACACAGAGTAGGATTAGGTGAGGCTGGGATGTCAGGACACAGAGGTTCTCAAGTTCTAAGACAGGGGTTGGAGTCTACTGTCATAGGAAAAGAGGACTCACTGAAGTTTTCCAAGCAGGGACAACAGAATTGAAGCTGTGCTTTATGGATATCAATTCACTCTATCAGTAGAATGGTTTGGACAGCAAAGAGATGGCAGGTGGATAGACCAGTGATGAGGCTATTTTAATAATCCAAGCAAGAGTTAATGAGGGTTTGAATTAGGGTGACAGCAAACAGAATAGAGAGGAAGAGGTAGAAAAAAGAGGAGTTGAGGAGGTGGAACTGACAGGTCTTGACAGCTGATTAGGAATGGTGGGCGACAGAGAAGGACTGCTTCATCCTCACTGTGCGGCTTCAAGCTTGAGTGACTGACAGAAGATGAAAGCATTAACAGAGTAAAAGAATTGAGAGGGGGAAACAACTTGAGGATGGAGCTGGGATTTAAGTTTTTGACCGAATTGGGACTGCTCATGGCACCTTTATCTTTTTCTACACTCTACCCCTCCTGCTTCCTGGGCCACATCTTCTGCCCTATGGAATCCCACACTTTCAAGTCCAACCTGATATGTTCGTTGCTCAAGTGCAGTGGAGTGTGTATGGAGTTCTCTCAGTGGGCTCTTCTGGGCTGGGGCTCAAGCTTCAGTGAAGCCTGAGTATGGTTCTAATTTCTTCATTTGGCTCAATTGCTTTCCTGCTGCAAAATCTAAAGAGGATAATGATTCCCTGAGCCAAAGGATCAGGACCAATTGCCTGGAGGGCTGGGCTCGAAGAAAGCAGCCTCCAGTGCCAAGGCATCTGCAGGAAGGAGTTAGAGCTTCCCCAGCGTGCCCCCACGTCACCCCCAGGGATACTCAGCAGCTGAAAGCACAAGGTTGGCAATCATGATAGTTTCCTCCTGAGATGCTTGTCAATAACTTACTGAGCTTTTGTTAAGAGTAATGTATCTACTTTAATGAGAAACAAAATAGTTTGTAATGAAATAGTGGCTTCTAGCATTCCTGGAATAGCCCCAGCTATATTTAATGTATAAAAAGGAGGGACAAGGGAGGAGATTTTTTAAAAGATTTTATTTGAGAGAGAGAGAGAGCGAGAGAACTCACGAGTGGGAGGTAGGGGCAAGGGCAGAGGGAGAGGCACAAGCAGGCTCCCCATTAAGCCCAACTGGCCAATCCCAGGACCCGGAGATAATAACCTGAGCCAAAGTCAGACACTTACCTGAGCCACCCAGGTGCCTTGAGGGGATGGTTTTTATACAGAAAGACCCTACTTGATGTTAGTAACTTATTCTTGAAAGTTCTAGGAAAGCCAGAATTCCTATATTTATTGTAGCCTTAAAAAAAAAAAAGATTTTATTTATTTATTCATGAGAGACAGAGGGAGAAGCAGGCTCCATGCAGGGAGCCTGACATGGGACTCGATCCCAAGACTCCAGGACCATGCCCCAGGCTGAAGGCAGGTGCCAAACTGCTGAGCCACCCAGGGGTCCCCCTATTGTAGACATTTTTAATTACTTATAAGAATCTCACTATTTGAAGAAACTAGGCTACACTTGTGTAAGGCAAAAGTTGTTTAACAGTGTGGCTAACCATTTTCTCACTTTCTTGGCTTGTAGGTTTTAAAGTTTCTTCATGCAAGAAATAGTGAGGTAGATAGGAAAGAGCCTGGGCACTGTGTATGAGCAAGACCTGGTTCATGTTCTAGTTGGACCACCATAGTGGGTATAGTTGATTGCCTATTTCACATACTTTGTCTTCCCCCTTAAGAAAGTAGCACTTTTGTGATTCAGGAATATGACCGATTGGCTCTAGATAGTTCTATCTCACTTTGACAATGATTGGTTCATGAATGGACTTAGGAACCAAAATTATGACTCTGAGAAATGAAGAGAGGCCTGCTGGGGAATGCTAAGAAAACTCTTGCTCACTCTTCAAGGACATCTTCTTAAAGTGGCTTGTACTACTAATTGTGAAGTAGGAGCCACCATCCTATGGGTAAGAAAGGAACTGCCTTTAGGATGACCCTGAACTATGAATGTCTGGCAGAAGGAACGTGAATCCTTGTGCACACTTTGGAGCTTCCAGTTGGAATAACCCTAAATTATATACCATTTCTGGACTTGCAGGTTTGTGAGCCAGTAAATTTCCTAACCGTTTACAGCTGTTTGAATCCTCACTACTATTATTTGCTGCTGAAAGCAGCTTAATTGATAACAGCCAGTAACTAGTTTGGGATTTAGGCAAGTTGCTTCCCCATGTAAGTCTCAGAATTCATACCCAGAAAAAGGAAAAAGAAAAGGAATAGAGAGTTTTGGGAAAGATGTCAACAATCCATCTGTTGAGTCGTGGTGCTTGGGACCATCAAAGTTCACTTTTCTCATGTTGCATTTCCTTTGAAAGCCATGGATTCTTACAATAAGTTGCAAGGTTTCTAGCTGGACAAGACTCAATTGCATGACAACATAATTGGCATCTTTTGCTTCAGAGATGAGAAACAGCATCTTCTTTTTCTGTTCTTAATTCCTAAATGGCTCTGGTCCTGACTTCTTCTATGGGTGTTAGACAAAATTGTTGCTGGACTCCTGTTGCCTTTGCCTCAGTGACCTTTCATGCGAAGGATCTTCTGAGCCTCATGGAGGACAAAGAGTTGGGAGTCCACTTAGCTTCCAGACCTGCTCGTGTGACAAGTTTCTGTGTAGTCACAATATATATGTGGCTGGATGTGGTCCAAGACCCACTTTCATCAAAACCTGGGTGTCAACTGCTCCAGTTGGAGCAGCTGCTCCGTTTATTCTTATATTCGTTCATCAAATAATTACTGAACACCTACTGTGTAACAGACACTTCTCTAGGTCTTGGGATTGTATTAGTTTGTTAGGGCTGCCATAACAAAATACCACAGACTGGGTGGCTTAAACAACAGAACTTTATTTTCTCACGGTTCTGCAGGCAAGAACACTGAGACCAAGATACCAATTGGCAGGACCAGTTTCTTCTGAGGCCATTCTCTTTACCTTATCAATGGCCATCTTCCCTTTCTGTCATCATATGGTCTTCCCTCTGTGTGGGCACATGTCTGTGTCCAAATTCCCTATTCTTAGAAGGACACCAGTTATACTGGATTAAGGCCTACTGTAAATAACTTATTTTGGGGTACCTGGATGTCTCAGTTATAGGAGCACATGACTCTTGATCTTGGGTTGGTGAGTTCGAGCCCCACATTGGGTGTAAAGATGACTTAAAAATAAAATCATAAGGGAAAAAAAATACTCTTTAAAGACTTTGTCTCCAAATATATTGACATTCTGAGATACTGGGGTTTAGGGCTTCAACATATTGATTTTAGTGGAACACAATTCAGGCCACAACAGTTGGGATATAGCTGGGTACAAAAATGACACTTCCTGAGAGGCAGCTTCCTTTGAGTGTGAGCAGTTTGCCCATGATGCTCTCTTGGTTTGTTCTCTGGGCTACCTCTCCGTGAAGTGATAGACTGCAGGTTGGCAAACAGGACAGCAAAGGAGCTCTTCTAGATGGGGTCTGGATCCCTCCTCTTCTTTGCAGGGAACTCTGATCCTTTACAAATATATGCCATTACTCACTGACAGTACATCCTATTACTGTTTTTGCTGATTCTATGCAAAGTGATAAATTTAGCCTAAGTCTTTCTGAGTTGTAGGTAAAACGCATTTAGAATTACAGATGAAGAAATAGCAAGCTGTCTGCAAAAATGTATTCAGTGGCAGGATGACTATAATCCATGGAGATAATGTTCACCTGTAGCTATAACACAGTTACAGATCGCCCTCATTAAGCATTTGTTCTATTACGGGCTTTATGCTGAATTGGTTATGTGTGCCACCTCGTTAATCCACAAACAATGCCTTGATATCAACATTCCCATTTTTTAGATGGGAAAAATTGACACCTAGAGAAGTTAAATTATTTAGCACAGACTTGGGCCCTGGTCTACCTGGCCCCAGTGCCTGTGCTATTACCCACCAAGCATTACTGCTAAGGCAAGGTGGCATTGATTTTTTTTTTTTTTTTTTTTTAGGGAAGTATGGGGTGGGTGGGTAGGAAGTGATATAGCTAGTGATGGTTTGCTGAACTTTATATAACCAGAGCTGGAAGGTACTGATGAGATCATCCAATCCTTCCTCAAAGGTATGTACCTTGAGTGTATTAAAAAGTTGGAATGAGGGGCACCTAGGTAGCTCAGTGGTTGAGCACCTGCCTTCGGCTTCGGTTGTGATCCGGGATCCTAGGATCAAGTTCCGCATCAAGCTCCTTGCAGGGAGCCTGCTTCTCCCTCTGCCTATGTCTCTGCCTCTCTCTCTGTGTCTTTCATGAATAAATAAATAAAATCTTTTTTTTAAAAAAGTTAGAAGTATATAATTCTGGTTTTCTGATTCCAAATCTAGCATTCTTTAGTCTATCCCCTTGAGGTCCCTCTGATTCTTCATCTACCATATAATAATAACAACACAAAACCATATTGTTATTTTTAAAGTGCCTTTCTGTTCTCATAATGATTTCACCTACTTAAAATTAAAACAAAACAAAGCAAAACAATAGGCTTTAATTGGCTAAGCAGGAAATGCCCTGGGCTCTTCCAGGCAAAGAGAAATTTAACCATGCTGAAGGGAAATGTCTCAGCAGTCATGTTTCTCAATAATAATTTGGGGTTGTTTTTATTCTGGATCCCGGTTGTGAAGATTGACTAGAAGGAGCAGACCGTAACTCTTGGTCATTGTGCTGAGGCAAAGAACAACTTTTCAGAATCAGGAACACACAGGACTCAGTGTAAAGAGCAGAAGTGCAGCCTGGAGAAAGCAAAAAAGATGAGGCATTCCCAGAGTAAAGCAAAAGATGAATATATGCTTATTGGGATCCCTGGGTGGAGCAGCGGTTTGGCGCCTGCCTTTGGCCCAGGGCGCGATCCTGGAGACCCGGGATCGAATCCCAAGTCGGGCTCCCGGTGCATGGAGCCTGCTTCTCCCTCTGCCTGTGTCTCTGCCTCTCTCTCTCTTTCTCTGTGTGTGACTATCATAAATAAATAAAAATTAAAAAAAAAAAGAATATATGCTTATGATTCCTCGGTAGCAAACAACAGAATCCTATGCTGGTTAAAATAGAGCGGAGGAGAAAAAGGACAAGAAGTGTATTACCCTAACCTAAGGTATGTTATGGGATGGAAAGGAAGGTTGAAGAAATCAGGCTTAGGACAGAGAAGAAGCAGGCAACTCCAGATTGTCTCAAAAACTAGAATGAATGTATAGAAACTGTATCTTCTGCCATAGTTCATTTCATTCCAGAATTAAAATCCTGGAAGAGGAAGTACAATTAGCCAAGCCTAGGTTATATGCCTGCTGTTGACTAGACGGTGTGGTTAACAAATATACCTACAGAGATAGCCTCCAAGGGCAGGCACCTGCATTTACCATCTTTCCCTCTGAGAATACAACATGATCTCAGGACCCTTTATGCTCTTTAAAATTACTGGGGACCCCATAGGGCTTTGGCTTATGTAGATATCGTATTAGAAATTAAACCTGATAAGGGCGCCTGGGTGGCTCAGTTGGTTAAGTGTCTGCCTTTGACTCAGGTCATGATCCCAGGCTCCCTGCTCAGCAGGGAGTCTGCTTCTCCTTGCCCCCTACCCTCCCACTTCCCCCCTGCTCGTGCTCTTTCATGCTCTCTCCCTCACTCTCTAATAAATCATTTTTTTAATAATAAATTTATTTTTTATTGGTGTTCAATTTGCCAACATATAGAATAACACCCAGTGTTCATCCTGTCAAGTGCCCCCCTCAGTGCCCGTCACCCATTCACCCCCACCCCCCCTCCTCCCCTTCCACCACCCTTAGTTCGTTTCCCAGAGTTAGGAGTCTTTATGTTCTGTCTCCCTTTCTGATATTTCCTACCCATAAATCAAATCTTTAAAAAAAAAAGAAATAAAAACATAAATCTTAAAATATTTACTAACTCATTTAAAAATAATAAACCCATTTCGTTTTTAATGTAGATGGAATATTTTAAAAATAAAAATTGCCTGGGTGGCTCAGTCGGTTAAACGTCTGTCTGCCTTTGGCTGGGGTCATGATCCTGGGGTCCTGGGATGGAGCTCCACATGGAGCTCCCTGCTCATGGGGAGCCTGCTTCTCCCTCTCCCTCTGCCTGCCACTCCCCTTGCTTGTGCTCACTCACTCGCTCTGTCTGTCAGATAAATAAATAAAATCTAAAAAAGTAAAAATAAAAATAAAATAGCTGTATTTTCTAAAGCCAGAAACAGTAGTAGAAAGAATAGTTTAGTCTTACATTTTTGCAAATTTATGTCTGGCTTAATAGAAGACGGCTAGATTCTCGTATATGCTGTTGCACTCCCTCTGTTGTGATATTTTATTCTGCTTAAAGTGTCTGAAAAAAAGCGATCTTCACACAGATGTGTAGGAGGAAGAGTGTTTTAATAGATTTTCATATAATTGTGGAGATTCTTCTTTGATATTATACCAAAACTCAACAAATAGTAGCTTCTTAAAAAATCTGAAACCTTGTTAATAAATTTTCTTGCTCAGATACTTGCCACTCATGATTTTGTATCATCATGCATTGGTCATTTGGAAAATATTGGTTCACTGAGTTATACAAATCTTCCAGATATTGACACACTTTATTTAAAATATACAAAGTCATGGTGATTAGTATCACCACCAATCTCATGAGAAAAATATTTAAGCATTGGGACACTGTCAAACCCTGGTGGCAGATACTGAGCTTTCTAATATTTTCTAGTTTTTACATGAAATCTTTAATGTTATTGGTAGCAGAAATACTGTCAGCTGTTTTCCTTGAAGTGACAGGCTCACTTCATTCATTTTTTGAGAAAATGTCTGCCCAATCAGTACTTGGGTCTGCATAACCATAGTTTGTCTATAAGTTATCCTTTTGAACCAAAATGGAATTCCATGGGGGAAAAAAACAAACCCAGTTAATCCAGCTCCCACTCAAGCAATTGCACAAATGCCTTTCCTTAAGACAATGATCATAATTTTGCATGCTGTATGCCCCATTTCACCATAAAGAATATTAAAATGACATGTACCCAGGGATTGAGGCTTATTAAGTTAACAATTCTTACCGCAACATCAATGATATTTTAAAATGAAAGTGGCTTCAAAAAAGTTGTTAGCATGCAATGGTGAAGAAAGCAATACAATGGCTGTTGGTGCTGTTGGTGGGCGCTGCCTGAATGTGTGCAGACGTACCAGTGGTTTGATTCATTGCTTTTTTTTGCCATTTTTTGTTTGGAAATAATTTTGAACTTTACAATTTTTGATAATAAAGGTAACACAAAGGACATCCGTATATTCTTGATTTTGATTCATTATTTTTTTTAAGATTTTATTTACTTATTTATTCATGAGAGACACGGAAGGGCAGAGACATAGGCAGAGGGAGAAGCAGGCTTCCTGCAGGGAGCCTGATGTGGGACTCGATCCCAGGATCCCGGGATCACAACTGAAGCCGAAGGCAGATGCTCAACCATTGAGCCATCCAGGTACCTTGGTTCACTATTTTTAACATTTTTTTCTATTTGCTTTATTATTTTCCTTTTCCCCATGCCCACTCGTTTTGTTTTTGTTTTTGTTTTGCCGAATCATTTGAGTTACATACATAGTCATATTTACCCCTAAATATTTCAGTTTGTATTTCCTAAGAAAAAGGGTGTTCTCTTCCATAAACATAGCACAGTTGTGAACTATATAAACTTACATTAACAAAACAATTTTTATTGCACATATTTCAGTTTTGTCAGTTGACCTAATGACATTATATGTACCAGATCCAGTGTGGAATCAGTTCAATGTAGTTGAATTTAGTTCCGTTGTCTCCTCAGCCTCTTTTAACCTGGAATATATTTCCATAGCCTTTTTTTTTTTTTCCGTTTAAGACAATGTTTTTAAGATATAAAAGCCACATTTCTTCATGCCTTCATGGGAAAAATTTTTAAAAAGAAACCCAAACGAAAACATTCCTTCTCTTGTGTTTGCCTAATGTTTCATTGGGATTAGATGTGTACTATGTGTTCCAGGCCAGAGTCCTACAGAAGTATCTTTCTCAGGAACCACATCTGGAGGCCCGCCATTGCCATATGTCTTTCATTGGTAATGTTGATAATGTTAATTGTGATCACCAGTCAAGGTGTGGTCCAAGCTCTTCACTGCATAATTACTATGCTTTATCTTTCTTCTTTACCACAGTAAGTAGTCTGTGGGGAGACACTTGAAGACCATGCAGATACTCTACTTCTCATCCAAATTCCCTCTAGATTTGGCATTTATTGATGATCCTTGCCTGTGTTATGACGGTTACAAAATGATGCTCTGACTCAGCGCTCCCTCCACATTTCCCAATTGGCCACAGCATTCTACTGTAAGCAAGAGCCCTCTTGTCTCCCCCTCTTTTGTATGTATATATATGTGTGTGTGTGTGTGTGTGTGTGTGTGTGTCTATTTCTCTGTTCATTCATCCATCTATCGTCTGCCTTTTATTGATATGAACTCATGAATCCTTATTTTTTCATTTGTTTATAATACATTCCTGTACTTAATTGTCTTGGTGCTAAAATTAACCCAGATCTGGCCAAAGGGATCCTTCTAAGCTGGTTCCTGTGTCTCTGTGACATGTCCCAATCACTTTTTCTTTTGTGAGTCCTTTCTTGCTTTCTGGCCTATCTTCTGCCCACTGTCTAGTCCCTAGCTCAGCTATTTCTTCAAGGAGGCCTGATTTCTTTCAGCTCCCATTACTTTTGCATCATTAGTGAAGATGTCAAGTGAAAGGGGCAAGTAGAGTCGTCATGTTATTATGAAAATAGTTTTGACCTCTTGGACATTCTGAAAGTGTCTCAGGCTCCCAGCAGTCTGTGGACGCTTTGAGAATTACGGCTGAATATAAATTATGCTTAAGTTAACCAAATGATGAGGTATTCATAATTTGTCTTGTATAATGTGGGTTAAATTCGTTTTGTTGAGGAGCTGAAGATCTCCTTTTAGTAGCTGTGAGATTTTGGTCACTTAGCTTCTCTGAGCTTTATTTTTATCATCTGGAATTAGAGATAAGATTACTTGCCAGGACTGCCAAGGATTAAATGAGATAGCTCACTAAATGCTTAGGTGCAGAGCCTAATATAGAGTGAATGTTTAATAAACTATACCCCCCCCCTTTTAAGTTTATTTACTCTTCTTAGTAATCTCTTCACCCAACATGGGGCTCTAACTCATGACCTGAGATTGAGAACGACATGCTCTTCTGACTGAGCCAGCCGGGTGCCCCTATACTACGTCTTTGTGGCAGATGATGGGTCTCTTAATTCACATGTCTTTAGGTAGAGGAATGGTACTCAGAGAGAGGCATGCAAGGAACCTCAGCTGTAGCTAAACCTCATCTGGTTGATGTGCTCCTGAACTTCAAGCACATGCTGCAATGACATGAGATTTGATGGCATTGGGGAAAGGGATCATATATTTTGGATGTGAAAAAGCAGTAGAATGTGGTCAAAGAGCAAACTGGCATAATACAGTTTCTGAAATTCCATGAAAAGATTTTTCATCCCACATGCCTTTTTTTTTTTTTTTAGAATGTAGCAGTGTCACTCCTTGCATTGAGACGTGAGTTCTCTGTTCCCTTGTTCCCTCCCCTTGAATCCGAGCAGGCCTATGTCTATGGCAGAAATCATGCTATAAGACATTCAACACTAGGTCATAAAAATTGATGCGGTTTCCACTAGGATCTCTTGGAACCCTGCCCCATGCTGTGAAGAACCTCCGACTACAGGAAGGGGCCACACATACATATTCTGGCAGAAAGCCTCAGACAAGGCCTCCAGTGACGGCACCTGACATGTGAGCAGGAAAGCCATGATGACCCAGGCCCAGGTACTGACAGACTGCAGCCACCTGAGCAACTCTGAGCAAGGAGCACCTGCTGAGTGTGGCTAGCCCTTAGAACCGTGGGACATAATAATATACTGATGATGTTGCAGTAAGCTGCTATGTTTTGGGATGCTTGTTGTACACAGGTGGGCAAGGCTAGAAACTACCGCAAACATGGGCCATGAAGTAGGTGATAGGTGAGAGGAGTGGACACTTGGACCCACTTGGCCACAAGCAAAGAAGAAGCCACTAGAAGAAGCTCGATAGAGAAAGACTTCAGAGACTTATAGGCTGTGGCTGTCCTTGAACCAAACCCTAAAGTGAGGAGGGGGTACTTTATGGCATTGATATTACACTCTCAGTGCCACTTGGGCAGCTGTAGATGCCTTCCCATTCTTCCCTTCCTTTTCTTTTCCTCTCCTCCCCTTTCCCTTACCTTCTTCTCCTATCCTGATGCGTCTTCCTCCCTTTAGAGCAATTTGGGACAAAGTGAAAGTATAGGGACGCCTGGATGGCTCAGCAGTTGAGCGTCTGCCTTCAGCTCAGGGCATGATCCCGGGGTCCTGGGATCGAGTCCCATGTCGGGCTCCCTGCGTGGAACCTGCTTATTCCTCTGCCTGTGTCTCTGCCTCTCTCTCTGTGCCTCTCATGAATAAGCAAATAACATCTTTTTTAAAAAGTGAAAGAAGAGAACTTTGAGGTTAAGCAGACCTGGGTTTGAACCCCCTTCATTACTTGACTTTGGGCAAGTGTTTCCCTTCTCCCAGCTTCACTCCCTGCATCTGTAAATTGGAAGGAACATCACACACATAGAGTCGCTGAGATGGTTTGTGGACGTTGAAAGCACTCAGTGCATTGCTAGGCACACAGAAGAGCCACAACCCACAATCTGTGTTTGCTTCCCTCTCTCTGACCCCCAGCCAGTTTTCTCCTCTGCCCACTGCAAAGCTCCTTGGCCTCTGTCTGTAGGTTATCCCATTTCACAGATGCTGTTTTGTTTCCACTTGTGGTTTGCTCTGCCAATGCCTCCAGCAGACCTACAAATTCCAGATGCTGAGAGAAAAGCCCTTGATTCAGGCTGAATGCAGGGACGATATTCGCTCAAATGCAGATGGCACATTAGGTACCTGTGGGAGCTTGTGTACTGGATTGGAAACAGACACAAACAAAATTTCCTGGCAAAAATGGGCTCCCAGTATCGGGCAGGCGGGAAGAAGCAGAGGCTAATGGGGGGTGCAGGGTTGCTCTTCTGAAGCCGGAATCTTACCACCAGGCCCATGTACAAGTAGAAGAGGGAGTGACCCATCTGAAGGACATGAGAGGGAGACGATATCTTGGAGAATAGAGCTGCAGTCCACAGGGTGCTTGATCGCCTACCTCGGTGTCAGATGGTTGTGTGGGTTAAATGGGCCTGAGCCGGCGGTGAGTGCACCAAGTCAGTGGGAGTTTTGAGGACAGATCAAATGCACCCCTGGAAGGCCTGTGGACTTTGGAGCCAAATATGGGCAGAGGCTGAGCCCAATGATATGATAGGACGCTGTGTACATGCAGACGTTCCTAAAGACCAAAAAATAGTCAAAACAGGCAACTGTGTTCATTGAGACTTTGTAATAACCACAAGGTAGGTTACACAACTCCGGGCAAGGGAGCAGGCGCTGTTTTTGTCCAAGGATCCTCTCTGACAGATAGATACTTGCATTTCTACGCCACTCTTTCCCTGTCGACACTGCTCTCTATTTTCAAAACCTAAGTCCAAGTGCTCATATGGACTCACAGTCGGCTAGTGCTGAAGAGATCCTTTGAGATCACCTAGTTCTACACTGCCATTTGCTGGCTAAGGTTACTAAAGCCCAGAGAGGTCTGATGAATTCCCCAAGGTCACACAGCTAGCCAAAAGCTAGGCTGTTTGACTCCCAGACCAGGGCTTTTCCCCACTCCTTTTCCTTCCTATCTTCTCAAAAATTACAGATTCTGTACTTCTTTATCAACCACTACTCATGAAAAATATTCCTCAGGTGTCACCGTCTACATTTCTGCTCTAAGTGAGGTCACTTCCCCCTTTGGGGAGGGTCCTACTAATCTGAAGGACAGATAATAGTTTAAATACATGTTATAGTTCAGCAACTAGTTCAATGTTGTTTATATATTCATTCAACAAGCGTTTGTGAATTACTATGTGCCAGTTTACTGTGTTAATCACCATGCTTTCAGTAATGAGCAAACAAACAAACAAAAAAATGCCCCACACAACTACAGAGACCAGAGAGACTGAACATATACATATACAGTAGAGAAAGGCCTGGCATTTGTAGTTGTCCATACATTTAATGCATTGTTGGGGAATAAGAAGAATATGCTCTATGAGGGCTGGGAAGTGGTTATTTTTGCTTGAAATTAGTCAGATCTTATAATGTCTTATTTGGCTCACGAAAACTGTAGAAGAATCAGAAAAAAAAAGATTATTACAGAGACTTTTAAACTGACTCTCATACTTCTATAAGGACAAAAATAAATGAGAGTGAGGTGTTTAAAGTAGAATTTAGAAACCTAAAGAAGACTTGAAACTAACTTGAGGATGTGAACTAGCCATGCTCTGTCTTCATAGAGAACTTTACAGAAGAAAATGAGCTTCGGGTACAGTGGAAGAGATTGTGGTGGGACCTAAGTAAGAAATATTTCTTAACATCAAGATGAGAAATCCAGGCTCTGGGATTTGAGAAGACCCTGTAAGGGAGGGGAAAGCTTTTCTTATTGTTCACTTCTCTCCTTCCAACTTCTTGGTCAGAAACTGTTATGGCTGGATCTTCTCATTCTTCTCCCCATGCTTTAGGCAGACCCATGAGATCCCTGAGTTCTTACTCTGCCCCTCTGGGCCTGTCCATAGGCATGGAGTCCCTGAGACTTCCCACAATGAGAGCTGGCCCTCCATGTCTTGGTGCCGTAAGTCTGTCTGATGGTTGCCCCTGACCGTGTTCCTCTGCACAGGAATTTAGGATCTTATACTCAAAATGTGGTTCTGGGTTCCACAGGATCAGTACCACCCAAGGCCTATTGAATCACAATCTATGGTTTAATACAATCCTCAGTGATGTCTATGCATATAAAGTCTTGAGAAGCTTTGCTCTAGAATCCTGGCCCCCAAGCCAGCCAGACTCAGCTTCAAAGCTTGGTTCTGCGACTGTCTGACTCTGTGAGCTCAGTTCAGTTACCTACTCTGACACTCAATGTCCTCATCTGTGAAATGAGTACAATAGTTCTTACTTCTCAGGCTTTCAGAAAGGCTCTTTCTGACCTCCTTACTTTATGTGCATCCTTCCGATTATATTTACCTCAGTACTTTATTATTTTTTTTACATGAAAGCAATTATTACAAAAATTGCAATTATTACTTGAAATTACTGGTATCTATATGGTTTTGAATGTCATTTCCATGAAGATAGGAATCATGCTATCTTGTTTCTTCTGGTCTCACACAGTACCTGGCCCTAAAGAGTGGCCCAAGACTTGTTGAATAACTGAATATCACTAAGATTAAATTAGATAATGCAAGAGAAACATTCATGCAACACTGACTTGGAAGAAATTCTCCCTAATGGTAGCAAATGATAAAACTGGCTGTGTAATTTCGGGGGGGGGGGGGGGGTCGAATGCCAAATGAAAATGCAGGGCCCCATGTTAAAAAGTTATTAAGGATTTCAAGGTCGAGACGGCAGAGCACTAAACTAAGCACAAGGCTTTTGTCAGAGCTGAGTGCTTTGCAGTTGAGTAGGCCGCACACCCAGGAAGCTGGCCCTGGGTATTCATGGTCTTGCGATTATTGTGGTGATTCTGTGGGAGACTTTGCCACCACCCCAAGGATGGGATGCCTTGCCTTTCTCCCTGAGATGTGACGTCCTGGCCAAGAGTCGCACAGGCTCACGTGGCCTTCCTCCACTCAGCTTTTCCCTCATTCACCTCCTCAGACAAGGAGGCCGGGAGAGAACTTGAAACTTGAGTGAGGACAAAATGCACCCCGTCGGGTTGGCCAGCCTCTCAGTATTCCTAGCAGCAAAATGCTGATTTATACCTGATTGGTAATCGTGGCAGTCACCGGATCAGCGAAAGTTCTGCAAGTGTGCGCTAAACAGAATTTTAAACGAGTTCCCATAATGCACGTACACATAATGTATGGCTTTTAATTTACTTGATAATGTAAAAATACAGTCTGAGATGAGGAAGGAGGCAGACGGAGTCACTCAATTCTAATGTAACAACTTTTCTTTATGAGAGCCTGAAAATAAGGGCAGGGCTCAGAATATAAAACAGTCCTGAGGAACTGAAGCTAAAAACAGGAGAGCTGAGTTCCCTAGAAAACAGCCCGCCTGGCCAGGCTCCAGGATTAGCCAAACTGGGGGGATGTGGTTACTCAAAGCAAAAGTGAGGTGTTTCCAGGGGCCCCGGCCCTGCTGGGCTGAGCATGACATTCTTGCTGGACTAAGGGTGTTCTTTCAGAGGCCTCGTGCTGTTAGTTGGCAACTAGGAAAACTCCTCCACCTCCTGCCCATCTCACAGACGCTGTAGAGACAGAAGAATGCCACTCTCGTGAAAGGGTTGTGTTTCACATTATGGCTTGCACAAATAAGGTTTTGTGCTCCCTAGATGAGGGAGGGCACCATTCTGGAAAGTCAAAAAACCTGGTTTCTGACACAAATTTGTCTCATGAACTGCCCATCACCTGATCTGCGCTTTGTTGCTGCACAGATAGAGCTGGTCAAGGCGGTCACTATCTGGCTGTGTCAGCTTGGGCAGGTTTCTTATGCTCTGAGCCTCAGGATTCTGTCTGTAAAATGGGCTGGACTCGTTCCCGGGGAGTATTAGCATACCTGATACGTGGCAAGCCCTCAACAAGTCTCTCTTGGTTTTGCTTTTCTGTTGATTGGGATAATAGTATTTTAGAAAACTCCAAAGCGCTCTCTTGCCATAGGATGTTCCTGGGTGCTGAATTCAAGCTGGGGAAGTGGAATTGGCCCTACAGCTCCTCTCAGATCTTCCACTGGCCTCAAATTTCCAGTTATGTTCTGAGTCTGCTGCTACAGAGTCTTTTGTTCAGTTACTTGTTACCTATTCTTCCCAAGGTGTTAACTTGTAGCCACAGTGGTAGCTCTTTTATTGGGGTTTGTATCTGAGTTGAAAGACCTCACAGGTGCCTCGCCCTACTGGGTGTACCTTCAAAACGTACACCTTAGGCACCACACAAGACCAATGTATCTTAAATACATTATTTGGCTGGAAATGCAAATATATCTTAACAGTTTGGCTCAGGCTTAATGATTGTTCTGTATTGATAATGACCCCATTTCTGCCACCTATTATTTTATGGTGCATAATTCTCAGCATTACACATAAGTGATTGACACAGAATCATGGTGGTTGCACGGCTCATGATTTCTCCAGCAGCCAAGTGTGTGATTCCCTAGCTCTTTTAGCTGTAGAAATGGGACAGATGGACAGTGATACAGAACACGCTGATGATGATCTAGCCAGGTCCATTCCTGCCCTTTCCAAGGTTTGAGTATGTGAATCAGTATGCCTTCTCCCACCCTTAAAACCTTGAGCAGTTTGAGTTGGTTCCTGCCACTTATAAACAGAAGTCCTCATTGTATAATCTGATACAAACATTTATAAGGATAACCAACAAAAAGTCGTTTCTCTTGGAGTTATGGTAACAGACATGATATTACAGAGGCAATAGGGCGAGGAGGTACAGTGATTACACAGAGGCTGGTGGATACAAATGACTCTCGCAAGAATGTTGGTGGAGAGAGGAAAGAAAGAGTTCAGGCAATAGTATGTGTGATATTGTGATAGAATAAGAAATATATATTTGGTCATCCTCCCTGGTTCCTGGCACAGAACTTCTAAAACCCTCAGAATTTCCTGTGTAATAGGGATGAGAGGGGTTTCTAACTATTCACAGTAAGCCTTTTTTCCACCTTACCTGAGTTTATGCTAATGAAGTAATTCTCAGTGGGTCCTTTGATAGTTTCTGACTGGGAGCTGGTTGCCAGAGAAACCAACAGAGTCATTAGAGGGTTAGAACATCCAGCCTCACCCCCTCTGGAGGATGGAGAGGGGCTGGAGCTTGACTTAATCCCCAATGACCATTGATTGAATCAACCATACCTATGTAATGGAACCTCTATATAAGCACCAAATGCAGGGGCTCTGAGAGTTTCTGGGTTGGTGAACTCAGCCACATGCCAGGAGAGTGGCACACCCCAAACTCCAGGGGAACAGAAGCCCCTGCTCTCAAGACCCTTCTGAACTTTGCCCTATGTACCTTTTCATCTGGCTGTTCACGTGTGTCATTTACATTATGTTTTATAACAAACTAGTACTAGTAAATAAAATGTTTCCCTGAGTTCTAGGAGCTGTTCTAGCAATTTATTGAGCCTGAGGAGGGGGTCATGGCACCCCCAACTTCCTTCTTCAAACTGGTCAGAAAGAAGTACAGGAGGCCTGGACTGGCATTTGAAGTACGAGTAGTCTTGTGGTCTGTGCCTCTAACTTGTATGGTCTGACATCAACATCCAGGTAGTTAGTGTCAGGACTGAATTGAATTGTTGGACACCCAGTAGGTATCTGGAGAGTTAAAGAATTGGTTATTGTTGTAGAAAAAACCTACATGTTTGGTGTCAGAAATGTTCTGGTGCTGTAAAAACAGTAAATCTTATTAGTAGGGTAGCAGACTCAAGGGATGGTACGTTTTTCAAGCTAGAGGACAGCTTTAACTGCCTGAATTATCTCACCTCTCTTTAAGACAGGAAGGGAATAGCCAATGGAGCACTATTCTAGGAGAAATGCAGAATACTATGCCAGAAGAGGTAGTTACATTGGTCAAGAGGGAGACACATCTACTTTGAGAGCACAGTAGAGGAAGAGGTGAAAATAGAGAAACTCTGAAAGGTGAAGTCAAGGAAGTTCATGCTGGGATAGCCACAATTTTCTCAGTGCCAGAGAAAGTTTGTGGGATTAAATTGCTGTTTGGGCAGGGGTGGGTGGATTCCCCTCTGGGGCTGGTTCTATGCTCGCCCTCTGGAACACCCTAAGAGTCAAAGAAAGGAAAGAAAGGGTGGTAACAGCAACAGGCCTAGGGAATGCAAGGCCTTTGGGATTGATGTCTATCTTGTAATTCATGGTTTGGCATTGACTTATATCTCAAACTCCCTCCCATGGCGAGGACATCTGTTGAAGCTATGGAGATGGCTGTTGCTTATAGCTATGGACAGAAGACAGGTTCTATCAGAGAGAGGGAACCAATGGGCTGTCTGCCCACATAATCTTCTTATATCTCCCCATCAACTGCTAGAATAGTCCCAAGAGGAAATTTTCTGATATCCTAGTCTCACTGGGATTGTGGCGAGCGATTATCCTGCATTGTCTTGGCTCTTTATGATTCTCTGGTCCCTAAGACAGTAGATTCCTATGAAGACTTTCAGAAGCTTCCATTGTCTTAGCACCTCTCATCTGCCTTAAGAATATTCTAGGCCATACCCACTGTTTGCCAACTTAGCTTTTTGTTTTATTTTGGCCTCCATATATCTAGTTGAGTCTATATAAATGTAGAGGTTAAGGGGTCTGATTGTTAAGTTAGGTGGACCTGCTTTTGAATCTCATTGCTACTTCTGATGACCTCACATGACCAAAGGTATTTAGCACTTTATTATTCTATTATTCACTGGTGAAAAGAGTTACTAAAATATCTACTTAGTGTGTTATGTATATGCAATGAGATAACATATATAAAGTTCTTAGAATATAGCCAGCACATAGCAGATATTCACATAGCTAAATTTAATTAGATGGTTAGAGAGAATCCGGGGTTCCTTATTCCTTCTTATAGAATAAGGTTTTTTTTTGGGGGGGTAGTGGTGGTGGTGGTTGTTTGGTTGTTTTGTTTTTAATGTCCCAAAATTCCAATGTACTTGGACATTTCTTTATACAGTTAACCAGGGAGGTCACTTTAAAGCATCCATTACTACCTTTATTTTAAATTCAGTGACTTGTTGAAAGGTAAATCACTAGGTCTCTCTGGTCAGTAAGTTTTATCATCTGCAAAATCTAATCCATTGGTGGTAACCACCTGGGATATGGTCATGAGGATTTTCTCTACCAAATTGAAAGGAATGGTGTGATTGATTAGTGATGTCTGCCATAGACATGATTAAGGGTAGTGACTTCACCTATTCCTTGTATGTGTTTACTCTCCATGAACTCTGAGGTCATAGGTCACAGGTGCAAGCTATAGGCCACGGAGTGTTACATAACTTCCAGAATTACCAATGTTCAAGGTGAAGGTATTGGTTAATTTGAAGAAGCTAGAGAAGCAGCTGTCATTAAACTCAAGGTCATGGAACAGTGGTTAGCAATAATGAGAAAGAAATGCCGCATTCTGCAGTCTTGTACTTGGGGAATGACAGTGCAGTGTGCATGTGTAAATCTAGAGCCTCTAGAATTGACAGGTTTAAGACTGTGTCTGCACGATCTCAGGAAACTGTTTGTAAAGTAAAAACAACAAAAAAAATGTCAATCAACTGGTTGCTGAAGTCAGGAATTACCTGCTTCTCATCTGTTCTCCCCGTAGCTACATCTACTTGAGTCCCACCTACAGCTTAGCTGGTTGCACCCTATATCTTAAGCCTAATCCTTCCTGCTGTCAACAGGGATTTTAAGAACTCTAGTAGACTTGTAGGTAAGCTAGTGCCACCCACCTTGGTATCTAAGCCCATTCTGTTCTGAGTCTAGTCATATTGCCTTGAGCCCTCCAAGGTTGGGATCCACCTTTCTGATGTCCTTGAATATAGCCTGTTGTCTTCCTGAAGTGATTTTTCTCTCTGGATTCTACATACTCAGGATGTCTTGTTACCTCTTACTTTCAAAGGTCAAAGCGCTTCTTGGATTACAGCCTTTATCTTATGAACAAGGCTTTTCACTTCCACAGAGTCAGAATGGACAATGGAGATAATGTGCACTTTGAAATCAGCTAGCCCTAGGTTCATTTCAGTTTGACTTTTTCTTAACTATGTGACTTTGGACATCTGGGTCATTTCTCTCATCTGTAAAATGGAGATGTTAATAAATATAGCAAGACATTATATCTTAGGAGAAAATAGACAAGTGTTGGAGGACCTCACATGCAGTAGATGCTAACACATGAACAACAGCAAGAAAATAACACGAATGATAGTTCTTATTTATTGAGAACTTAGCAGCTATGAGGCATTGAACCAAATGCTTTACTTATCCTTCTTCCCATAATGAAATTAATATTATGATCCACATTGCATAGACAAAGAACCTGAGGTTTAGCCAGGTCAGGGGGCTTACCCAGTATTACTCAGCAAATAAAGGGCACAGCCTGGATTTGAGCCATGATCTGTTTGTCCAACTCTAAAGCTTGACCTCCTTCTATCACACTTTACAGTCAACAAATAATACAAGCATCTTTCACTCATTTGGATGATTTTTTTCCCTGTTCTCTGAAGCTAGGTTTGTCCCATGCATTTACTAGACCCCTCTAGACATAAATTATTGCAATTTTCCTCTTCCCATTTCTCCTGTTCCCATGGAACATTTTATGACTGGCCATGTCACAAGTTATGACATCCTCCAGTCTATTATACCAAACAAATTTGAGTTTTAAAATATTGAATCGGTTTTAGATACAGCCATGGGAGTAATTTAAAAATCTGGGCTCCCAACCAACAAAGTAATTTCCCTTTATTAATGGGAAAATAAACATCTCCTGTAAAGAATGTTTTCTTCCTTCCATGGCCCTTGTCCTCAGAAATACAAGGCTGGGTAAGCATCAGTCATGCCTGAGGATATCATGTGAAACTAGGTGAGCAGATTGTAGACTCAGAGCAAATCTTAGGTGTGTGTCTAATTGATCCTGCCCATTGAATATGCATCCTGCTCCCTCAGTTCCTACTGAATATTAGCTCAGTCTTCTCATTCAAGATCAGACTGGAGTCCTGGTGGGGGGCGGGGGGACCTCTTTTTGGGATGTTTATGGCAAGCCAATGAATTGCAAGGAAGTTATTAAAATTTGGTCCCTTGAGGTAGCAATGACCATCAGGGTGATCTGGCAACAAAAAAGAGGAAAAACTGTAATTTATTGATCCAAATATTGTTCCAGGTATTTTGTATACATTTTCTTAGTTAATTATCCAATAATCCTGTAAGAGAGTCATTAGTATTTCCATTTTTGCAACACTGTGGCTCAGAGAAATTAAATAACCTGTTTTAGAGTAAATAATTACTAAATAATGGCACAACACAACACATTTTTATTATAAAGGCACATCTTTTGAACCCAAGGTTCAAATAGTGAATAATGAGTGTTAACTCTCAAAACTGGTGTCAGAATTTCTCATTGACTCAATACCTATTATATTAGATGCATAATTAGAATCTACCCAAAACCAATGTGAGTTTACAGCCAGAGCCTGAAATTGAGAGATGCCGTTCAGCTATTTGCATACAAATAGACTACAATTATTATGAAGTATAGTCCATTATAGAATTTGGTTTAGCTTGCATTTTAGCTGAAACCATAAAGTCAGCTAGGAAAGAGTTAGCTTTATCAATTACATTTTTGTGAACCCAGTTTTGTTTTTTAAGATTTCTAAATTGATACGTTCAAGGAAAAAATACCCATGGGCTAAAATTATGTAATCAGCCTTGTGGGAAATGAGATTGAAGTTTTTGAAAGTCTGAATCTCTTTCTAAGGAATATGCCCCAAATCTCAACTAGTGTGTTACTTTTGGCTCTGATCTCCATATTGGATCAGCACTTGACTGTCCACTTATGAGACAAACTTTAGATAGCATGATCTTCCTGGGGTATCAGAAGATTCTTGGGCTTTGGACTCATAGTTCTGGCTTTTTCTCTTTTTATTTTTGGACAAAAATGGAGTCATTCTGTTCAATGGCTACCATAAGAGATGAAGTATAAGATTTAGTTAGACCAACATGTTGGTTCTGAGAACCAACTAAATCATTACTTACCTGTTTGTCCATGAGCAATCACTTTCGCCCATCTATATTCTATAACCTCCTTATCCAAACAATAAGGATTACATAGATATCTCCAAGAGGTGCTGTAAGAATTAAATAAGATAGGGGCTCCTGGGTGGCTCAGTCAGTTAAGCACCTGACTCTTGGTTTTGGCTCAAGTCATGGTTGCAGGGTCCTGAGATGGAGCCCCATGTCGTGCTCTGCACTCAGCATGGAATCTTCTTGGGATTCTTTCCCCTCCTTTTCTGCCTCCTCCTCTACTCCTTCCCCCACTCACACTCTCTCTTTCTCTCTCAAATAAATAAATAAAATCTTTTTTAAAAGAATCAAATAAGATAACAAATGTAAAATCTTTAGCACAGTTCATGGTACATAGTAAGTCACCCTAAACATAAATCATTATAATTGTTATAGAATTATTTTTAATGTGCATAACCTAATAAACTCGGTGACCCATATGGTCCAATCACAGGAATGGTATGTCACATTCAAGGAAACAATCTAACAACTAAAGGCAGTTAAAAGCAATGGAAATCTATTTGCATTTCTTGGAGAACATCAAAGAGAATCCCATTACTAAGCCACCTTGGCACTTTGCAACATGGCTTTTCTTTTTTTCTTCCAATTCCCTTACATGCTGTAGCTGCTCCAGTGTGTCTTTCTTATAAAACTCATCTCCAAAAAACTCTTCCTCGGTAACAGGCTACGTTTTTTGATCTTTCTTCTCCTTTACCCCTCTTTCCACCACATTATTATGTGGGTTGACTTAGCTTCTTCCCTCAGTAAGCAAAAATCCTTCCTTAGTAGGACTGGGAAGGAGTGGGAACTGAGCAGGCAATGCAGGATTATTTTTATTGGACTGGAGGTGGAGTGGGGGTGGCTGTGAGCTCTCAAAGACTAATAACTTTAGTTCCATCACATAAATATAATCTCCAGAGCAAGGGAAGTTCTGGCTTCTAAGCTGCTCACCCTACACCTGAAGCCATACTTCATAAGGAAAGTTGATACATTTGACTACATGGAGAGAGAGAGAGAGAGAGAGAGAGAGAGAGAGAAAGAGAGAGCTCGACAAGAAAATCCTATGTCAATGAAGTATCATTCCATAAGAGAAGTAATTGGAGGACCTGGCAAAGGGAAACTCAGGGATGATATGACAGCTGCCTTTTAGATTTCCATAAATGGCAAAACTGGAAACAAGAGTATTTAGAGAGTGGACTGTTCTGTGTAATGAAGAATGTTCATATGGTCAAAACTGTTGGAAGGTAAAATGAGCTTCCCTGAGAGGCAATGAATTATTTCTCATCATAGATATTGAAAATAGGACTGACAAATTGTAAATAGTGTAGAACATCTGAGAACGGTTGCAGGAACCACAGAGGTCTCTTCTTATGCTGAAATTTTAGAATTCTATTAATCAGAATGGAGTTCAATACATACTTCCAATGTCAGCACGTGGTAGCTCCTAATCTGAAGTCCCATTCACTTATGGCAATGGAAGAGTATATATTTTGGTGGGATTCTGTGTTCTAGTACCTTCTCCAGTCCTCTCCTTTCTTCCCTTTATTTTAGTAGCATAGTTCTCATCCTTATCCCAGTCTTTGTCTAACTTCTGTGAAGTGGTTGGTGTGATTTCAAACATCATTGCTCTCTTCCTGCCAATCTAGAGGATCAGAGGGAGCATGGCTCCAGCAGAACAATATTATGGTGTGGATCATGTAATGACTACTTGTCTGAACCTTAGGAGTTTTGGGCTCTTGGCTAGGCTCTGACACTAAATTCTTGTCACATCCCTGGGTTCCCATCTCTTTATCTTTTTTTAAAAGATTTTATTTATTTATTCATGAGACACACAGAGAAAGAGGCAGAGACATAGGCAGAGGGAGAAGCAGGCTCCCTGTTGGGAGCCTGATGCGGGACTCTATCCTAGGACTCCAGGATCATGCTCTGAGCTAAAGACAGATGCTCAACAACTGAGCCACCCAGACACCCCTCTATTTCCTTATCTTTAAATGAAGTATGATAAAGCTACTAAGGTTTGCATGTATCTTTCAACTCATGATATTATGGGCCCATACCCCACCCCTGCTAATACTTGGAGAAAGCTGGAATTAATATGGGGATCTGAACCTCAACTAAACAAAGCTTCCATACTATGGCTCCTCTTAACCACAACCATAGCAAGACTAATTTTATTTCTGAAAATCTGGTTTGGAATTCTCCAATGTTATAGGAACACAATGAATGTAAAATAAATTAGATGTCTCTTCAGGGGGTATCTGCTTTTTAAACTGACAGCAAACATTTCTTTCTGTAAAGAAAGGTGGCTGAAAGTGTAGTTTCAACCATCTAATGATATCAAAGAGAGAAAAATATTTTTTCCATGCACATAATTACCAAGATCTATGCACACTGGGTAATGTGTTCTGATTTTCTATAATTCTGCTGCCAGTTGCATCTTCAGAGATCAAAAATAGCCTTTAAAAGAGAAACTTTCAGTCTGATTCCAGGAGCAGGAATCAAGCTCAAAAAACATGTTTTAGTACCTTAGCTCTTAATTCTAGGAAGGTGTGCTGCTTTCCCTCATTTAAGATGTCTGGAGTAATGACAAAAATTGATGAAGACATAAGAATTAAGCCAAGTTCTGTAGTGATAGGTTGGGGATATTGCCAATTTCTCAGTGTTTTACCATCATTCGCTGACTGTCCTTCAAAAACTAATTGAAGTTGGTGAAGCTACCTCTCTTACGTTTTTGCCAACCCCTTCTTCTGATTATCTTTATTTCTGGAAGATCCTTCTATTATACTTAACTAAGCCTAGTAAATTGCAATGCTAAATGGTTCCACATTTGCCAACATTAGGCTATGAGTTCCTTGAGGGTTGATCATATCTCAATGATCTTCATATGTTCTATCAGAATGTATATGTACATTCTAATTGAATTTAAGTGAAAAAAAAAGAATGTATATGGATGCAAGTAACAGAAAAAACTCAAGCTAATGTAAATAATAAGGCGATGTATGAGATTACATAACTGGAAACTGAGACACAGAGCAGTGTTATAAACTGAGTTAATCTGGTAGTTTTGATCCCGTTTCCCTATAGTTCTTTTGGCCCTTGCTTTTCTATCTTCAAACTGGTGGCAAGATGTGAGCAGCAATAAAGGACTTTACATCCATACAAGGCCATAACCAGAGGGAAAGGAATGTGTTTTCCTGTGATAGTTTCTGCAGACCAAGAAAAAGCTTTCCTAGAAGCCCCAGCCAACTCTTCTTAATCTCAATGACTATGTAGGAATAAATCAAGGCCAAGATGAATGAGTGTGTCAAGACTGGTTTAGGTGAATCAGTTTCCCTAACCACATGGCTGTTATCCAGGGATGACTGCAGGGAAGAATGGAGGACTGTAGGGAAGAAGGCCACAGTGCTCTCCCCCATATCCAATGCCTAGCACAGGAAGTGACACTTAGATGACACTCAAAAGGTTTTTGTGAAATGAATCAGTGAATGACCATGACCTATTACCTGATATGTTCTTTTCAGCAATACTGTGTTTATAATCAGCACCCTTGATGATATACTTTCTATTGTTCTTTGATAATTTCATGTGTGTTAATCTGAACAGATATTAACTCCTAAAGGCAGAACCCATGGCAAATAAGTGTTAGTTGATTGAATGAATAATGCTTTCTTGGTGTCCTTTGCAGTGTGGAGACCAGGAATGGACATGTAATACATGTATTGGGTTTTTTGTGAATTTTACTTTCTAGTAAAGAGCAAGGCATGTGTTTCTTTGCTAGGTAACCAATTAAAAAGAGGAAAAATACTTTTTATGTTTAATTTAACTAAGGCTCTGTGAAGCTAAGTTTAAATAATCTGCAGCCAACAAGATATTAATCGCTAGATCAGAAAATCCTAGCACCTACTATATAATGCTTCGTTTTTCATTAGACACGATGTGTCTGCATAACTGATATAAGGGCTCTTTTCTCGGTCTGCAGGAATGAACGTGGCATGGGTTTTCATGTGTAAAGTACCTGGAAGTTATATAAGCAGCAGTGAGAGGATGAGCTGTGCTAGGTTGACAAAAGTGCCCACATGCCATAGAAGTGGTAGAAAAACGTCTTGCAACTGCTAACATTTACCAAGCAATTCTATGGTGCCAGGCATTATTTTAATTGCTTTTTGTATAAGCCACTTTATCTTCTCAATAATCCCGGGTGTAGGTGCTATCATGAGCACCATTTGCAGTTGAGAAAGTTAAGGTTTAGAGAACTCAAATAGCTTTTCCAACGTCATACTGTTAATAAATGGTGGTGTCAAGATTCAGGTAGACTGTCTTTAGAGTCTGTGCTCTTCTCTGCTCCTGAAGAATGTCTCAAATTCAAGGCTAAATATAAGGAGCAAGGAAAGGTCATCTATAAGAAGAAAGATTAGAAGGTTAAAATGAGGAAAAATAGTTCAGAAAGCTAGAAATGAGATGAATTAAAGCAAATGGTTCAGGACTCAGTTGTCAGTAAAAACATTGAATGAAGGCCTTCTTGTAGATGAAGCCAAGTGTATGGTATGTTGGGAGAGTGAGTTCTAATGGTTTAAATATTTCAAGAACTGGATGGTTCTCATATAACTTATGATCTAGAAGATAAGAATTATATATGGAAAATGTTAGTAAATTATGTAAGAATGTAGATACTTGAGGGCAACTGAATGGGCATTGTAGGTTGTGGAGAGATTATATGAGAGGTCTCTGTCTCTACTGTCATCATTCTGTGTTTAATATGAATTAGATTCATGGGCAAAAACTGGGCATTGTTCTCCCTGGAATCAGAAGTTCCAAGTGCCGGGGGGCATCTTTCCCTGCAGTCTGTGGAACTATTTTTATGAGCAGTACTTTGAGAAAGCAGGAGCAGAACAGCTCTGGCTTGCCTGAATGAAGCATGTCCAGTGGTGCTGTATCATGGAAGCCTTCTCAGCTTGACACTGCTTGTTGGATGCTGTTCATGTGGGCCTTCTGCGAGCAGGCTCGTTTCCTTTACTGTATTTGGCTAAGACAGCACTCCTGTGGGTGGCTTCAGTATTAAGTTTGGAACAGAGGAAGTATTCTAACACATGCCAAGAAATGAATTTTATTTTTAAAAGCTGCTTTTTACAGAATTGAATATATCTGTGACCCTCCCTGGTTACAGCAGACCCACACATGGGAATTGGTGTAGGGTGGGTGACTTGGGTATCTTTTAGTAACAGGTACGTACTCAAGGACTATTCTCAAGGGATACCACTTCCTTTTGAGAGCCCTTACAAGCTCTCAGGCTCTGTCTTATGGCTCTTCTTCCTGTCTGTTTCTACCACTGTATTTTAACATCATGACAAGCTTTGTGACTGAGGTATATTGTTTTGCTTTATGAAAGAGAAGGTGTATTCTGTTGGTTCATACTCGAGTGTCCTGTTCTTCTATCTGAGCACCCAGATGGAATAATTCAAACATAAATCTGGGAAGTGAGATTGATGGAGCAAATCAGGACCTCCAACAGCTTGCCCTGTGGCCTTGGGAAAAGCATTAACTTATTCTCTGCTTCAGGTAGTCCCTGGTAAGCCAGAAATGACGGTGTTCCCTAGAAGATCTGATGAGAGAAGTGATGGAGCACAGGAAACACCAGAGAAGTCTGCATGAAAGAAGACTGAGAAATACCAGTAGCTCCATTATCCTCTTATCCCACCAAGCCTCAGTCTTCTCCCTTAATTTTTTTTTAGCTGCAACAATGCCCTGATTTCAGGTGGATGAGTGCACTGGTGACTTGGTGGCCAATGAGTAGGAATTCCAGATCTCAGGAATTCAAAGGCAAAACTGACCCATTGACTTCAAGAGGAAAACATATATTTGCTTCCTCAACTGTAGCATGGGGATTCTGATCTACTCTTGTGAAGGCTGTAGGCCAGATCGACGTGCTAGTGTTGGTGTGGCATTAGGGAAATATGACAAGCTCTTATTGCTTATGGGTGGTCTACCTTCCCCTTCCTCAGCTCTGGCTCCTGGGATGGGAGGCATCTCTTTCCAACTAAAGGATGGACTGCCAAGCCGACTGCTTAGAAGGACTTTGGAAGCATTACAGAGTAGTATCTTCATCAGACACCTGCCAGGACAAGCTTTGCTCAGGATTGCTATCCGGTTGGCTGTGTCTTCCTTTGAAATGTGCTTTTAGTTAAGTGATTGATGTATTTGATTTTTGACTTAGCTTAATGTTGGGTATTAACTCAATGCTCAGTCTTGTCAGCTGTTAGTCTGTGCTCTGGTGAGAGGATTGAAGCGGCTTTGGAGGGAGGTCCTCATGGTAAAGACTGCAGCTCAGGACTTTAAACATCCATTTTAGATGTCTGTCCTTACCCAGCTACTCGAAATGGGAGGGGTGTGAGGTGTAAGGAGAGGCACCTCTGCTTCTTCCCTTGAAGGCTTAAATCATTCAAAAGTCTCAAGTGATTTCAAGGATACTTTAAATTGATATAAAAATTACCACATACACAAAATACCACAAAAAGGTAGAGCCTAAGAGAGCAGCATGCTTAGAGTCTAAAAATCATACTTATCAACTGAAGGCAAAAGGATATGTGTAGTTTTTATTATTATTTGTCTATATATGTACTTACCGATTGAGATCTATCCTCCAGGAAGGAAACCATAAGGGGCTTTCATACCAACACATGGTACATTCTTTTTTTTTTAATTAATTTTTTTGTATATTTTTTATTGGAGTTTGATTTGCCAACATATAGTATAACAACCAGGGCTCATCCCGTCAAGTGCCCCCCTCAGTGCCTGTCACCCAGTCACCCCATCCCCCCGTCTGCCACCCCTTTCACCACCCCTTGTTCGTTTTCCAGAGTTAGGAGTTTCTCATGTTCTGTCTCCCTCTCTGATATTTCCCACTTATTTTCTCTCCTTTACCCTTTAACCCCTTTCACTATTTTTTATATTCCCTGAATGAATGAAACCACATAATGTTTGTCTTTCTCCGATTGACTTACTTCACTCAGCATAATACCATCTAGTTCCATCCATGTTGAAGCAAATGGTGGATATTTGTTTCTAATGGCTGAGTAATATTCCATTGTATACATAGACCACAGCTTCTTTATCCATTTATCTTTCGATGGACACCAAGGCTCCCTCCACAGTTTGCTCTTGTGGACATTGCGGCTATAAACATGGAGGTGCAGGTGTCTCAGCTTTTCACTGCATCTGTATCTTTGGGGTAAATCCCCAGCAGTGCAATTGCTGGGTCATAGGGTAGTTCTATTTTTAACTCTTTGAGGACTCTTCACACAGTTTTCCAGAGTGGCTGCACCAGTTCACATTTCTACCAACAGGGCAAGAGGGTTCCCCTTTCTCCACCTCCTCTCCAACATTTGTGGTTTCCTGCCTTGTTAATTTTCCCCATTCTCACTGGTGTGAGGTGGTATCTCATTGTGGTTTTGATTTGTGCTTCCCTGATGACCAGTGATGCAGAGCATTTTCTCACGTGCATGTTGGCCATGTCTATGTCTTCCTTTGTGAGATTTCTGTTCATGTCTTTTGCCCATTTCATGATTGGATTGTTTGTCTCTTTGCTGTTGAGTTTAACAAGTTCTTTATAGATCTTGGATGCTAGCCCTTTATCTGATACGTCATTTGCAAATATCTTCTCCCATTCTGTAGGTTGTCTTTTAGTTTTGTTGACTGTATCCTTTGCTGTGCAAAAGCTTCTTATCTTGATGAAGTCCCAATAGTTCATTTTTGCTTTTGTTTCCCTTGCCTTCATAGATGTATCTTGTAAGAAGTTGCTGTGACCAAGTTCAAAAAAGATGTTGCCTGTGTTCTCCTCTAGGATTTTGATGGAATCTTGTCTCACATTTAGATCTTTCATCTATTTTGAGTTTATCTTTCTGTATGCTGTAAGAGAATGGTCTAGTTTCATTCTTCTGCATGTGGCTGTCCAATTTTCCCAGCACATTTATTGAAGATACTGTCCTTTTTCCAGTGGATAGTCTTTCCTGCTTTGTTAAATGTTAGTTGACCATAGAGTTGAGGGCCATTTCTGGGTTTTCTATTCTGTTCCATTGATCTATGTGCCTGTTTTCGTGCCAGTACCACATTGTCTTGATGATCACAGCTTTGTAGTACAACCTGAGATCCGACATTGTGATGCCCCCAGCTCTGGTTTTCTTCTTCAATATTCCCCTGGATATTCGGGGTCTTTTCTGATTCCACACAAAATTTAAGATTATTTGTTCCAACTCTCTGAAGAAAGTCCATGGTATTTTGATAGGGATTGCATTGAATGTGTAAATTGCTCTGGGTAGCATTGACATTTTCACAGTATTAATTCTTCCAATCCATGAGCATGGAATATTTTTCCATCTCTTTGTGTCTTCCTCAATTTCTTTCAGAAGTGTTCTGTAATTTTTAGGGTATAGATCCTTTACCTCTTTGGTTAGGTTTATTCCTAGGTATCTTATGCTTTTGGGTGCAATAGTAAATGGGATTGATTCCTTAATTTTTCTTTCTTCAGTCTCATTGTTAGTGTATAGAAATGCCACTGATTTCTGGGCATTGATTTTGTGTCCTGCCACACTGCCGAATTGCTGTATGAGTTCTAGCAATCTTGGGGTAGAGTCTTTTGGGTTTTCTATGTACAGTATCATGTCATCTGCGAAGAGGAAGAGTTTGATGACTTCTTCACATGGCACATTCTTGACATATCGTGTGATTTAGTCTGGTTCACCAAGAGCGAATACTGGCACCTAAGGCCCAAGCCTCACTGAGTAAGGACCCTTCCTTTTCCTGGTTCTGTCTCCTGTGAACATAAAGGACTACGGCTATGCAGGATAGGATGGTGTTTACCATCATGATTCCTGTTCTCTAAAGGGACTGTAGTGGCTGGAGACAAATCAGAGGCACAAATTTCTCTGAAGTACATTGTGTTGAAGAGAATAATTTTCTTTATCTTTCTCTCCCAAAAGAGAAGTTGTCTGATGTTTGGCATCTACAACTGAAAAAAAAAATGGTTAGGAAGTTGGGAGGCCAATTGCTAGAGACTATGGAAAGGTTAGTAGAATCCCCTTATGACTGCTGGTAAAGAAATGCAAGGCCCAAGCCATAGGCATAACATTTCAATGAAGCAATATAAATAAGCTCTAGAGAGTACAACATTGAGTACAACAGTGTACAACATTTTTGCTCTAGTCAACCATAATGGCTTACACTTAGATTCTCATGTCAAATATTCTTCCCATAATAAAATACAATCTAAAATTAATAAATGCATAAAGACAAAGGGAAAGAAAAGGGAATGCAAGGCCCACATTATGGAGGTAGGTCAGGGTTTCCTTCCTGTATAGAGGCAGTGTATCCTAAGTGGATGCATTGGTAGTTGGAGGTAGAGGACTGATGGAATCCTAATTCTACCACTTACTGGCTGGAACCGCTTGGGCAAGTGACTTCATTTCTCAAAGTCTCCATTTCCTCATCTGTTATATGGAGTTATTTCTTTTCTCATAGAGCTATCATCTGAACAAAATGATATTCCATATAAGCATACCTCAGAGACATTGTGGATTTAGCTCCAGACCATTGCAATAAAATGAATATTGCAATGAAGTGAGCCAAATGAATTTTTTGGTTTCCTAGCATACATAAAAGTTATGTTTATACTATACTATAGCTTGTTAAGTATGCAGTAGAATTATGTCTAAAAAAAAAACAGTGTACATACCTTAATTAAAAATACTTTATTGCTAAAAAATGCTAACCATCAGCTAAGCCTTTCATTGAGTCATAATCACTGATCATAGATCATCATAACAAACATAATAATAATGAGAAAGTTTGGAATATTTCAAGAATTACCAAAATGGGACATAGAGACATGAAGTGAGCAAATGCTGTTGGAAATATGGTGCCACAGTGTTACCACAAACCTTCATTTGGTAAAAAAAAATGCAATTATCTGTGCAGTGCAATAAAGTGCAGTAAAATAAAAGGAGGTATGCCAGTGTGTCTGTCTATATATAGTCCTTAACACAATCCCTGGCACTTAGAAAGAGCTAAATAAATGATGCCTTTTCAGTTGTGATCAAAGGATAGCATTTTGGGGGAACAGCAGGGCATGAGGCAGTCTTCTGACAAATTCTCAGCTTATGTCAGAGGCAGACTTTTCTTCTTGATGGTTCAGAATGGTGGATGTTGAACTGGAAAAGCAGAGTTCACTCACATCCTTGTTTGGTGCTGTGCTCCAGTCACTATTTTGATTATCTAAAGCTATATAACAAAGTACTCCCAAATGGTAGCTTTAAATGGCAACATTTATTTATTTATTCATGATTCTGCAATTTGAATGGGATTTAGCAGAACCAGCTCATCTCTGCTCCATGTAGCACTGACTCATCTGTAGAGCGTCAACAGGAACTGGAGGAACTTCACTCACTGTGGTTCACTCAGCTGAGATGGCTAGTGAGTTGATGCTGGCTGTTGATGGAGAGATTAGCTGGGACTCTGAGTGGGGGACCTTAATTCTCCTCCATGTGGTTAATTTGAGCTTCTCCAACACGGTGGTAGGGATTTGAGAGGGTGTGTCTCCAAAGCAAGCATTCCAAGAGACAAGCTCTTTTAACATCATGCTTACTAATGTCCCATTGGCCAAAGGCAGTCCTTTGGCCATGCCCAGATCAATGGGGGGAGTAGAGAGGGTCGGGAAAGTAGGGAATGACACAAGTCATGGATGCTGGTATGCATGGTTTGTTAGTGGCCACCAAAGTGAGGTTTATGAAAAAAAGTGAGAAGTGAGAATTTTTCAGCAAAATTCTGTGAGTTCAGAGCAGATTTTCTATCTACTAGCTTCTATTCTTCATTATAATAGATTCCTATGAATTATTCTTTGAATCAATGCACACAATCTTCAAATAGCCCTGGAAGGTGCCAAGCAGCCTTTGTTAATGTGCTGCTTCCCTCACCCTCCATTTCCCAAAATATAAACACTTTAGATTAATGTGCAAGGAGACCAGGGCTGGGCGGATCAATGATTTAGGTCTAATATGTGCAGTTTCTTGAGCCTGAGGTGAGCCATCTAAAAATGTCCTCAGATCGGCTCACGTCCCTCTGTTCACCCTGCATGAACAACTTTTTAAAAATTTTATTGACAAGGAATGAATTCTCTGAAACCAGGGGCAGAACCATTGTATTTTAATGATAGGTGCACATTACCTGAATAAATGAATAAAAGGCTTTATTTGCAAGAGGAGAAAAATCCATTTAGTGATTGAAACAATTTGCTCTTTTATAGCTTCTAATATTAATTAGCCTCCCCTTTTATCTACCCCTTTAAAAAGAGCATGTTTTAATTGTTGCCTTTTCCATATCCCTTGTTTTATGTCTGCAGTTTCCAAATTGATACAGGGCCTGCTAGTAAGATCTTAAAAATAGACTTGCATTACTTTTGAGAAAGACAATTTTCAATTAATTATAAATGATTTCATTTCAAAACTCAGAAACCTACTGTGAAGCCTGAACCTAATACTTATCTTCTCTAATTGCATGAAGGAGAAGGTAGAAATAAATGTGGTTGAATATGTAATTGGCATGCTCGTATTAAGGTTATTGTCTTAGCCCATTTAGGCTTCCCAGAGAATGTACAGCAATCTCTGCTCCCACCAAAAGCTTTTGAATTCTTTGGCATCAAATGGGTTTAGGGTGGAAGCTTGCAGATGACAAGTGTGGCACCCACAGGCTCACCAAAGGAGGGGAGGACAGAGCCGCTCTTCCTGGAGTCCTCTCCGGATGTCTGCATAGATCAAGTTGTACTTGTAAATGTTCCATGATGCTGACCTCTTCAAGAACTAGAAGCAGGACCCCAACAGTCCCACACAATCACAATTTTGTTGCTTTCTCTCCCTCCTTCTTCCTCATCTTCCTTCTTTGTCCTAGACCTGCCTCAGCACATACAATCTCATAGGATGGCGTCAGCCATGATTAAGCCCTTACGAAGTGCTTGGCACTGGACAATGCTGTTGACTTGCAATATCTCCCAACCCTCAGGAGTAGATGTTGTTAATCTTCTATTGTAAATGAGGAAACCAAGGTGTAGAAAGTTTAAGTGATTTGACTAAAGGCACTGTGCTTGGCCCTGAGCTTCATTCTAAAGTTCATTTTTCAATTATGACTTTATTGCCGTCCATGGAGGTAAGGAGAATGTTACGAGGACACGTGAGGCTAATTTCCCTGCGGGTGACTTCTCCAGGGAAAGACATGCTTTGGAGGCAATAAAGGTTTTGAGAGCCTGGGCTTGTGGGCAGCAGATGCCAGATCCATCTTTGACAGTCCGTGTGACCTTGGGCAATTTATATAAATAAATAAATAAATAAATAAATAAATAAATAAATAAATAAATAAATAAATAAATAAGGTTTTTTTTTTTTTATTGGAGTTCAGTTTGCCAACATATAGCATAACACCCAGTGCTCATCCCATCAAGTGCCCCCCTTAGTGCCTGTCACCCAGTCACCCCCACCCCCCGCCCACCTCCCTTTCCACCACCCCTTGTTCCTTTCCCAGAGTTAGGAGTCTCTCATGTTCTGTATCCCTGATATTTCCTACTCATTTTTCTCCTTTCCCCTTTCTTCCCTTTCACTATTTTTTTATATTCTGACCTTGGCCAATTGATTACACTTTAGTGAACCTCAGTTTTTTTATGTACAGAATGAAAATAAGAATACTAGCCTTGGAGAGGAACACAGTATCATGGTTAAGATTATGGTTTATTTGGCAATAAAAAAAAATGAAGTACTAACACATGCTACCACCTGGATGAACCTTGAAAACATGATGTTGAGTGAAAGAAACCAGTCATAAAAGACCATATATTTTATGATCTGGTTTATATTGAAAGTCCAGATGAGGTGAATCTATAGAGAGAAGTAGATTAGTGGTTGCCTAGAGCTGAGAGATGAAAATGCAGGGTATGGGTTTTCTTTTGGGGATGATAAAGATGTTCTAAATTTGCTTGTGGTGATGGTTGCGAACTCTGTGAATATACTAAAAACTGTTGAATTGTACACTTCTAAATGGTTAAATGGTATGGTATATGAATTATATGTCAATAAAGCTGCCTAAAAAAAAAAAATAAAAGAATGTGGATTGGAGACAGAATCCTTGTCTGTGTTCCTATCAGAACTCCCCTAGTCAAATACCCGTGTGCCAGTGGCCCCAGTAAATAATCTTTGCCTCCACCTCCTCACTAGTAAGATTGGGATCACAGCAACTGCTCCATGGGGCTGTGGAGAGGACTTAATGCATTAAAATATATAAAGAGCATGGAACAGTGCCTGACATCCATAAATTCTTAATAAATATCTTTATTACTGTTACTATTCTTTTTTGTTGTTATTGTTCTTACTATTCTTATCATTACTGAATAAGTGAAGCATCTGGCTTATGAGAAATGCCGAATAAGCAGCAGCTACTGCTAATAGCAATGGGGATTATTAGGAGTTCACTATTTAAGGGAATTACCTGGCTTTCCAGAATACTGAGATGGGTCTGCTTTTGAAAAGGCAGGCATAACGGACCTAAAACACTCTGCTCATCCTGCCCGAGAGACGGAGTTTTGGGTTCTAGTGCTTCTCTCTCTAGGTTCCACACCCTGGATCACGTCATGAGAAACTCGGTGTCTCACAGTCATCAGCAGGAAAGTCCCAGGGTGACCTCTTCTTCTCAGCCCCACCAAGGCTTTGTGGAGGGTGCGGCCTCCCACTCCTGGGATGGGTGGGAGGGTGCTCCTGCTGCCCCTGAAACTCCCTCAGGAAAGAGATGCTGAAGCTGCCTTCCAGCTTCTCAAAATTTGAATTCCTCAGTGCTGACTTGCACACACACTTCCAATCTGTTCCTTTTCTCTGGCTTTGCTTCAGGAAAACTTTAAGCCAACATTTTGCCCAAGAATGATAATCAACTCAGTTCAGGCTACACATAGCACTTATCCCTTCTGTTTCCTTCAGATGAACTGTACTGTTTTATTCTTAAATGGTTAGCATTGTTTCTCAAATCCTATCAGAAGCAGCCGGTGCTAGAAACCCTCCCTTAATGAAAACATATGCAAACTTAACTAAGTAATACTTGTAACTTGAAAAGATGTGAGGCTATTTTTTTTAATGACTACCATGAAGTTCATCTAGAACCTATATAGATCACTCAAAACCAAATAAATTTGAAGGATGAAGTAAAAAGAAGATCAGATTCATGAACCCAGTTTCTCTATGTTCATAAAACTTTTGGGAGATTTGCATATCAGAGTCGAGGGAGGAAGTGGATATCCTTAGATACTTAGGAGCAGAAAGATCGGGAACCACTAGAAGACCATGCCTTTGGCAACGCTCATCACTTACTTCATTATCTGCCAGTTGAGCGCCGCACGCATGATTGACAGAGCTGGACCTTTTACTGGACTGCATTTTCTTCTTTTTAAAGGGGTGAGTTTGTGTGAAAGCCTCCATTCCTCACATGGTGGCTATGAATCATCACTGGAGCCGGATCCGTCATGGAACGCCAAGAGCCTAATACAGGCTGATGTGTTGTCTTGGCCAAGAAATCTGGGAAAGCGGCATTGTGATAAAGTTGCTTCTTATTTGACTGCCTTTCTTTTAAAATAGAAACTTCTGTTACTCACAGGAAGGTGCCAGAGGCTGTTTGCGTCTCCTTTTTCTGTGCAAAAGTGCTTGATTTTTAAGCAGCCTATTTTTATCATCCTTTCCCACACTTAGCAGGACTTCATATTGTTTGGAGGACATTGGAGTAACGGTTTCTGAACTTGAACATTAGTGGTAGGCTATGAGGCTGAGGGCAAGGGGATGGACCATGTGGTTTGCTGGGTTTTTATTCTATTTGGGAACTGGAGAAGAAAGTCACATTTACAGTGAGAATTCAAGTAGCTGAATATAAAACAACTACTGCATTAGATTTCCCCTGAAAATGCATTCATTTCAAACAGTTTTATTGAGTGCTTACTAAGGGCTTGGTGCTATGCTAGGTAAGGTCTTGGGAAACTAAAAATAATTAGACATGGACTCTGAGCTCCAATGAGGAGCTAATGAGGAGGTTGTAAAGGAGATGAGCAAGTAATCAATAATGGCAATGAACTTGTTATAGTTCCCATGCTAGCATTATACATAAGTCATGGTTGGGGTACAAAGGAAAGGGTGGTCATTTGTTCCTGGGAGGTGTCAGGGAAGTCTTCATATTGGAAGTGACACTTCAGAGCTTTAACAAAGAATAGGTGTTCACCTCATGGATTGAGTGGGGGGCAATTTTACTCCAATGATTCATCCTAAAATGACATCAGGGAATTTGTGTAAGGCACAAGGATTCTCCACAATAAACAGTAGCAAATACATTGCTTGACTTCATCGGATCTCTGCAGTATCTATGGATGGGAATCAAAGAGAATAGGGTTTGGTTTGTACATGGTAACAAGATAGGACTGTGGCACTATCAGCATTTGAGGTGGGATAATTTGTTTGTTATGGAGGGGCTACCCTGTGCACTATAGGATATTCATCAGCAACCCTGGCCTCTACCCCCTATATACCAGTAGCACCTCACCTCCATGAGTTGTCACAACTTGAAATGTCTCCAGAGATTGCCAAAGGTCCCCTGAGGGACAAAATTACCCCCAATTGAGAAACAATGGCTAGAAAGACAGGTGGAACAATTCTGGGCCTGAAAAATGGTAAAGTAGTTAATAGAACTTTAGAAATATTAGACACTTGCAGAACTACATAAGGTTGCCTGAGAGAATTGTTGGTTATTATTATATAAATAACTCCCTGGAGTTACTTACCTGGGAAGCAACGTAGAGTTGATGATACATTAACACTCGCGATTCAAACATCTGAAAATCATCAGTAAATGACTTTCCATTTGGAACTCATAATTGAAACCAATGCTGCTTTCTTCAGTCTATGGAGTCAATACACAGAGTAGATGTCTTCCAGTTGGCAGCTAAACCAGCTTTGCATTGCATTCCATACCAACCTCTCTGAAAGATACGAGTCTTTCTTTGTGAGATGACCCCAGAGTGTCACCAAATACATTTGACTTCTAAGCCAGACCATCACAAACATACTCACCAGTTTGGTCCAAATTCATCTGGCCATTTTTGCACGATTTGGTAAGATACATGCAGAGAGCACTTGCACTTTATTATACAAATGTGTTAAGGTCTATTCAAAGCATTGAGATAGAGGCTCTTTGTTAGAGCCCCACCATTATGAAGCATACAACTATGAGGGACACATAGTCCCTCTTATGCAAAAGCTCAGGGAACAAAAATTAGAATTCATAGCTATCTTAAGTTAGTTAACATCTCTGTGTCTCAATTTTTTCCTTTGTAAAATGGGGTAGTATAAATACATACCTTCTTACAGTGTTTGTGAGAACTGAAAAGAAGTCAACCAAGTGAGCCATCAGCACAGTGCTTGGCCTTCAGCAGGTACTTTGTACATGTTAACTGCAATTTATTATCATCAATATTTTAAATGCTATCACAATATGCCTGCAGGATTTGAGAGCATGGAGACAGGATCCTTAATTGAGAATTGGCAATGGGAGTCAGGAGAGGCTCTAATTAGTGGGAGACATCCAGTAGGAGTTCTGAAAGAGGAGAAATTATAAGCTTGGCAGAGTGAGAGGGACAGAGAGGGGTTTTTAACTCTGCTGTTCTTTCTACTAAATGACCTTCCTCAGATACCTGCACGACTTCCTCCAGTAGAATTTTTCTCATTGAGGGCTTCCATCCACATTCTATTTAAAATTGAACCTCTCATTCTTTTACATCCTATCCTATCTTCCCTCTTGCTCTATTTTTCTTCTTGGCAATGTCACCATCTGACATCTTACTGATTTTGTTTATCATCTGCTCATAGGTAGGCTCCATGAAGACAGAATTTTCTTATGTTTATACAGCTACATAACCACCATCTAGATTCTAGAACAGTGACTGGCACAGAGCTGGAGTTCAATAAATATTTGTTAAATAAATGAATTCCAGGCATGTGGGCAGAAGCATGGAAGTGAAAGAGAACATCTGTTTAGGAAAATGACAGTAATTTGATATGGCTTAAATGTAGACTGTATGCTTTGAAGAAATAAGGAATTAGGCTGGAGAAGTAAGTAGGAACTTGATCACAGAAGGCCTTCTTTGATCTTAGCCTTTGTCCTGAGGAACTATTAGGTTTTAAGGGACTAGTCATATTCTCATTCTGTTAAGCTCACTCTAGCATGGGTGTGAGGAATGCAAAGGAGAGGAAATGAGTTAAGGACAATGAGAGCAGTCACTTGACTCTTAACTGTTAAGGTCTAAAGGGATGAGGTCCTCAACTAGACACAGACGATATGGATGAGGAGATGTCTTTGAAATGAGGAGGTTGAAGTGTAGAAATGTAATGATCAGTATAATGATCGATCAGTGGTGAAGTATAATGATCAATGGTAAAGGGACAGCAAAGAACCTAAGATTACTTCAAGATTTCAGATCTGGGCATTTAGACAACCAAAAAGCAGGTACCTGCCCAAGACTTAGTCTGATGCTCTAGTCTAAGACTTCAGATCTGGAGTGAGGCATGCAAAGACAATACATCTCTAGAATGTCGTAAGACCTTGGTCAGCAATAATGCCCTGCAGAAAAGCAGAGGTAGCCGCCCTGATGCCATGTTTCTGATTGTTTCCCTTTGCCCTCTTATTGCTCATTTGCCTTCTGGCTCTGCCTTTGCCTAGAATTTGATACAAGTAGTCTGTTAGGGAGTTGATCCCTGAAAACATTGGTAGAAGAATGTAAACACCAAACAGAAGGGAAAGAAGACAAGAAAGAGTGTTCTATTGAGCACATTACCACTGTGAGGAACTGGCTCAATTCCACAGGGACTTCTGGGAGATCCTGTAGAGATAGCAATTCTGAAAATACGGTCCTAATGCCAGCAGTGCCAGCATTATCTATGAACATGTTGGAAACGGAAGTTCACAGGCTCCACTCTGACCAATAAGTTAGAATTCCTGGGGATGGAACTCATTAAACTATTTTAACAAATGCTCCAGGTGATTCTTATGCATAGTCAGCTTTTAGAACCACAGATTCAGTGCCCATGAACAGCAAAATATTGTGTATGGCTTCTTATTAATACATTCTTTGGGCCATTAAAGAAAAAAGAGTATTTGGGGTGGATGTTTATACCATAACCTTGAGTGAATTGGTTTGGCATTTTAGGTATATAATAATTCTGTGCAATGAAGAGCTTTCCACAATTATTCCCAAATTTGGCTCACAAAGTAATGTTTTCAGAGCACTGTGGGAAACTTTGAATTTGGCCTTATTCTATTTTTTCCCTCACTGAGGCCCTACTTCACCAGCTGTCACTTATTTCTTCTCACCCTGAGACCTCTTTTCCTTGTACTTGACCTGTGGTGAGTTGGGCACCATTTATAAGAATCATGGGAAAAAAAAGGAAACAAGAAGAGGTGCATATTAAAGTTGGCCTACTTGAAACAAGCTGAGTGACAAAGACCCACTGGCTGTTAATGTGAAGTTTTAAGTACACTTGGTTAGATTTCAAAAAACTTTATAGTCTCAGAGGTCTTAAAATGAAGATGCAGATTGTTGCCTAAATTCCAACCTAGGGACTGGTATGGGAAGATTGCTGTTTGGTATTTGGCTCTTCCTTTTGTGATCTACTTGCTGAATTTCTGTACAACCTCTGCAAGGTAGGGTTTAGTAGCAGAGCTGCTCTCTGGTTCCTCACACAGAGATTTCACTTGGTTAACAGGGCTAGTGAGAACATTAACACTGCAGATTTGCAGATGACACTGGTGTGGAGAAAACCTAATGCCCAGAAGTAAATAACACACATCCAAGAGAGTATTTCTCTACTCTCACTTACAGGGCTTCTTAAATCCCAAAGTGCTATACTTTTACAGATAAATTTCAGAATCAGGAAAGGGAGGAGATGCCAACTACTGGAATGGCCTAGAAAAGTTATAGGCATCTTCTCTTCCCCCATATCCTAATCCTATCATTTTAATTGAAAGAAAATCTGTCCATTATTCTTTGAGCGCTCAAAGCCAAACTCTCCCCAGTGACAGTTAACATTAGTTAATTCTGTTGGTAACTGGATCTCACTCTTTCAATCTCTTCTCTTTTTCATTTTCACTCTCCCTGGGGGATCTCCTCACTCACAGGGCTTTAAATACCATCTATATGTTGACAAATTCTAAATTTATATCTTCATTTCAGTCATCTTTTTTTGTGCTGCAGACTTGGATATCCGACTGACTGCTGACAGCTTCTGCAGACATCTCATAAAACCCAACTTGTCTAGAAGGAAGCTCTTGATCCTTCTTTGGAGTCCTGAAGGGCCTTCTTCTACAGTTTCTCATTTTAAAAACTTGCACTTGTTTCCATGCAGTTGCTCAAGCCAGAAATTTGGAAATCATCGTTGTCAGTTTCCTTTCCTTCCTCCTTTGTAATCCCAGTTACTTAAGGTTTTTGATTCTGCCTTCTAAAGTGTATCTTGAGTCCATCTACTTTTCTCCATCTCCACTACCCCCACAATGGGCCAAGCAGTGGCTTCTGGATTGGTCTCTCAGCAGCATCTCTGAAATCCATTCATTACGTGGCTGCCAGGTACTCTTTAAAGTCACAAAATTGATCAAGTACCCTCTCCTGCTTAAAATCCTTCAGTGATTTCCCATTGCTTTTAAGATCAAGTTCTAAAAATTGGGAAGACCCTTTGTGATACAGCTCTCAGCTTCTTCCTCTCTTCTCTGTCACTCAAATTCTTTTTTTAAGGTCTTTATCTTCCCTACTCTCAATCTGGTTAATTCAGAGCTCACTCCAAATGCTACTTTTCTGAAGGAGGCCTTCCATCATTCCCTGACCAGGTTAAAATTGTCTTGCTCATGATCTATTGTTTACTCAACTTTTCTTTCACAGCATGTATCAAAAGTGTTGTTATATATAATCCATATAGTTATTTATTTACTATCTATTGCCCAGGCCAGGATAGTTCACAAGGACAGAGACCATATCTCTTTTGTTTACAGCTGAATCGCTAGGACATTTCACAGAGCCAGACACTGAGTACACAAGTGTCTGGTGAATAAGTGAATGAATTATATAGGCACAGTTAAATTTCAGGATGCAAATGGTGGCAAGAGAACTGGGATGTCCAAGAAGACTCAGGAGAGAGAACTGGGATGGTAAGCCTGCAAAAGATATTGGAGATGGAGAAGCTAAGACCCTTCCCTCTTCTATTCTGCATACCAAAGTATAGCAAAGAGACAATAAGGATCACTAGTCATATAGGACCCAAGTGTCTACTTAATAATGCTGAGCAAGAATAGTCTTTTCCTATAATTCAGAGTTCCTAGTAACCTTGCTGGAGAAGCTTACCAACCTAAAATCTTGGGCTTACTTCACACGTCCAGTCACTGGTACAAAATGGAAGTGGAGATGGAGGAAGAGGTGGAGTTGGAGGTAGGGTTGGAGATGGAGATGGAGATGGAGATAAGGGTAAAGATAAAGAGATAAGGATAGAGAAAGAAAGAGTGATCCTGTGGAGGCCCTTCTCACACTGAGACAAGAAACAGAAAAGATCCATTCTGCATTTAAGTCCAAATGTCCAAGTAAGCAAGAGGCCACTTTGAGGGGCTCCATGAATGGCAAATGACTAATTAGTTGGACTAATCTCTCCTAAGGAGAAAGTAAACCAGTCACTGGTGGAATAAAAGAGTTAAGTGCTTGTTCTCATATGGTCCCCATTATCAGTAAGAAGCAAAAGTTCTTCTAGTGAGGATAAAATGTAAGGTTTCTCACCTTATGGCCAGGAGGTTGAATGCTATGAGCACCTATGGAGAGAATCCTAAGAATTTTCTCCTTTAATCTATTGGTATGGTGATTTCCCTTATATTATTAGATAGTTATTATCTTCTTTTTCAAAAAATTTTTTAAAGATTTTATTTATTTATTTATGAGAGACACACACACACAGAGAGAGAGAGAGAGAGGCAGAGACACAGTCAGAGGGAGGAGCAGACTCCATGCAGGGAGCCTGACGTGGGACTGGATCCTGGATCTCCAGGATCAGGCCCTGGGCTGAAGGCGGTTCTAAACTGCTGAGCCACTGGCACTGCCTGATAGTTATTATCTTCTTATGAATTTATATCTCCCAGCAGTTCGAGCTTTTGGAGGAAAGACTACCTTTTCATTGTTGTAACTCCTAGGTATATGCAGATTTGGGTGCATTTTATAATCAATAATATCTGTTAAATGAATATGCATATAAAAGAAAAATGGTCAGGATCTGAAGATGAGGAGGTGGTATTTGTATTATTCCATGTTTTAGGAGGCTCCCTGTCTTTGCTGGTACTTATGTAGTTCCCATACTGTTCTGAATCACTACAGTTAGTCCTTGATCATTATAATTCTGCAATCCTACAAATAATCCATAAGTATATATTTTCATACCTTCTCCCCCCCCCCCCGCCAAATAATCCAGGGAGAGACAACAGGCAATCATGATTCTAGACATGCACTGTCCACATAGATTTGCAGAACCATTCTAAGCTTACAAAAAAAAAAAATCTCTGGGGCTTGTTGCATTATTTACAAATAATGAACCAAAGTGACTAACCTCTTTGTGTGTGTCTGAATAAGAATATATTTTTCATTTTTTTAACCAAGGTTTTGTGTGTGAGAGTGCAAGGAGACACTTTGAAATTAGAATAACTAGTACTTTGCTTTTAATAAGGACCCAGAAATAATGAGATCATAGAACCAGCATGAACTTGATGCTACACAGCTAATTTAGTCCAAGAATTTCTATGCACACATAACAAGACAAAGGGCTTATGCTCTACTAAGGTCTCTCTCTCTCTCGCTCTAATGAAGAATTTACCAAAACACAGGGATGTATGACACAGCTGCTCATGTTTTAGACTAAGAACTATGTCTTTCTCTTTGCAGTGTAATCAGTGAGATGTATCAGTCCCCAAGACCTGATCAACCAATGTCAAAGCAGGAGTGAAAATATATATGTTTTCCACAGAACACTTCTTAAAGCCAACAAGAGACTATTCAGAGACTTGAGACCAAACATCATAACTGTAAGATTTCTAATAGGGAAGCTTACTTGTTATGAGGGTCACATCCATATGTTTGGAAAGTGGAGAATTTTTGCACGTAGAGCAAAGAGAGAAAAAAATTATATTAAGTTACTCAAAGAAGAGTTCTCAGTTTTATGGACTTACTGAAGATTGCCTTTAGATATTTTATTAGATATTTGAAATTTTTATTTGTTAGATATTATCTAATTATAGATACTTAGATATCTTAGAAATTAAAACAGGATTGGGAGGAGACTTGTGACATAGAGAACTATTTGACCCTAGATTCTGTACTTTTGTGTATACTTCATCCCCTGAGTGATGAAGGTCTCAGATGAGCCTAGAAAAAATTCAGGGTATTTGAGTATATTTATGAAGTGGTGGGAGCAATTGTCTTCAGCTATTTATCTGAGATGATTTATATGAAGCTAGGAGGGATTCTTTTAAAAAGAGATGGATGCCTTGGTCCATAAAAGGAAAGAGGATTAGGGGACATGAGGAAAATATCCGAGTATCTGAACCCAGACCCAGGGCTTCATATTGGTGCCCTATAGTGGTGTGGACAGTGGGTGAACAAGGGCTACTTACTGCTAGAAGTCAGAGGTCCCATTTCAACCAGTGAGATTTAAGAAGAAAATGGTCCTGTTTAGAGAAATCTGGGATAATGATATGATGGTGACTGTGAAAAAGAAGTTATCTCCCTACTTTTGAAGGACACTACTTTGACATTATAAAGATTTGCTATGGATCACAAGGAATTAACATTTGGTATGGACATCACTGTTAACATGACCCTGGAACACCTGTTTAAGTTGAAGGAAGGAAGAACTTAGTAGAGACCTGATAGTCTTGGAACTCTATAGTAAATGAATGGTCTACAGTCAAAACTCCATCCTGGGACCAAGACTATATAGACTACGGTCCACACTTAACATGTCACTATGAACATACTTTTTTATTTTTATTTTTATTTATGATAGTCACACACACACAGAGAGAGAGAGAGAGAGAGGCAGAGACATAGGCAGAGGGAGAAGCAGGCTCCATGCACCAGGAGCCCGACGTGGGATTCGATCCCGGGTCTCCAGGATCGCGCCCTGGGCCAAAGGCAGGCGCCAAACCGCTGCGCCACCCAGGGATCCCAACATACTTTCATGGAAATTCTTTGTCTCTTGAAACACCAGTGCTAAGGTTGGAAAATACCATAATCAATGCAATTTAAGACGACCATTGCTGGTGATACTGGAGGGAAAACATTAATCATCTGAGCTGAACAAGTGTTCTACACAGATTAACAGTATGTCACAATATTGAGAAGGACCTCAGTGTTCTTCAGCCCTGCTCCTCCTTTACCATCTTCTCCAAACAAGAGGATATTGATGTGAATATTAAAAAGGAGGTCAGTTAATGGACCACAGTGCTGGGCACACAGCCTCATTCTTCTTTAGGATTCCTGCTAACACGCAATACTCCTGAGAGAAGTAATCTATCTAGTCATTAATACTGAAGATATAGAATGACATGAAAAAAATGACTTAGGGAAATGGAACACTTGATGAAGAAGAAAAATGCAGAAAGAGAAAGGATAGTGTAGATCACAAATTTCATTGACAATACAAGTTGGCGTAGGGTAAGCTTTGCTCACAACAATCCTGTTTTCAGTGTACTATACCCACCTTTGTTATTTCACCTCAAAATGCAGTTTTGCCCTCTCTGACCTCATGAATTCAGAGTAAAAGTGTCCCTGCAAAACTTGAAAACAATATATTACACACAACGTGGATTTCACAACATGATTAGTTGAGGGTTTGTGCTGGCCATTACATAGGATTTTTCATCCAAAAATGACAAGGTGCTTTATACCCAGCCTATATTCTTCTCTATTTTTCCAGTTAATGGAAAAAAAGGTAGAGAAATAGCTGGTTGGTTAAAAAACAGAGCCAGAGCCAGAAATAGAACCTAGAAGTCTTCTTTTTTTCTTCACACTCTTTCTAAAATTATGGAACTGTTTCCTTCCTTCTCCTTGTCCCATTGCTCTTCCCACTTGTGACTGTTGTTCACACCAGTGCTTCACGGAAATGACTTCCCTGGAAGTAAAAAAGACAGAATTGTGAAAGCAAAGTCCTAAATTTTCAACAGACTATATTCTTGGAATGCCAGAGTAGGCTATTTCTTGTCATCTAGACAGATGTTCAGAACTCATTATGAATGTGTTACCAAGGTTATACTGATACCTAAGTCAGTTATCACTGGACCTTGTTTCCTTTTGTTAAAATTTGGTGTTATCACCTGGAGAATTGGAGGTAAAGTTACATTTGTGGTAGGATTTTATTAGGATTAAGTGGGATGAGTTACATAAAGTGCTTTAGGTATTTTTTATTTTATGGCTGTAGACTAAAGGAAAAAAAGGTACCACACTGCAAACTTCAACTTAACACAATTGAAATAACCTCAGTCTCATAAATATTTCCTATGTAACTAAAGAAATGCCATCTATTCCTGGGACAAGAAGCTGATATTAGCCCAGTTGTATCAAGTTTTGATTCTATGTTAGTAATTACAGGAATCACTATGGAGAGAAACAATATACCAATAACAGTGTTGATACCGTCTTTATCAGATGTTTCTTTAACACTGTGTCTCAGAGCATGGATTCTAGAACCAAAACTGCCTTGGATCAAATCCTGCCTCTGGCCCTTTCTGGCTATGTGGTCTTGGCAAATTTCTAAATCTCTCCGTGTTGCAGCTCCTTCATAATAATACCTATTTCATAGAGTTTTTGTAGCAATTTAAAACACTTAATTCATGTAAGACATTCGGAGTTATACCGGGCTTGGTGGTAAGTACTCATTTACTATTACCTCATATTCTTATTTGTGGTAGTTTGAGCAGCTAGGATGTACTCTTCTCTAGAGGATTTGGTTGGCTATCCATCACAGCCTCACAGGAGGAACAATCTTGCTGGGTCACTGTGTTCTAGAATCTAGTTCCCCATTTGCATGTTCAGACTCACAGTTATATAAATGCACTGAAACTTAAAAATCTGAAGGCAAAGGGTGCTTGCGTGTCTCGGTTAAGCCTCTGACTCTTGATTTCAGCTCAGGACATGAGCTCGGGATCCTGGGATCAAGCCCTGCCTTGAGCTCTATGCTCACTGGGGAGTCTACTTGGGATTCTTTGCCCCGCCCCTCCCCCTGTGCTATTTCTCGCTCAAATAAATAAATAAATCTTTAAGAAAAATCTGAAGGCCAATTTATTAATTTGTCACAATAAATATAACTATTTTGTATTGTAGTGGTTAGAAGTATGGACTCTAGAGATAGTTCTAACCTTGATTTTGTTCAGACATAGTTACCCATTGCAGAGTGAGTTAATTATTCAAGCTGTGCTTGTTTCCTCTCCTGTAAGATTAAAATAACATGAGTACCACCTTTTAAGGAATGGAATGACGATTATATACTATAATTCATGTAAAGAACTTAGTAGATGGGGAAGAAACTATTTGGATCTTTCAGTTTGTAGGTTCTCTTTTCTGAGCACTCAGGGAGACATTTCTTAGCTTCCCTTGCAGTTAGATGTGAACATGCGCCTGAGTTCTGGCCATGTGAATGTGGACGCACATGATGTGCATCAGTTGCAGCCCAGCTTAACAAACCTGCTCTGTGCTACTTTGCTCTCTTCTTCCACCCACCAATAGAATTAAGGTGGAGGACAACAGAGCCAATAATATGAGGCCTGGGTTTCTGACTCAACACTTGAATTAAAGCCTCCCTGCTCTTTCTCACCCAAGACTCATACTTGACAATAAGTGAGGTTGAAATTTTTTAATTTTTATAGGATTACTCCACTGAGATTCAGGGTTTTTGAAATAGTACTTTTAACCTATCCTGAGTAATATAGACTGTAGCTAATCAAAATGATTAACAAATGTTAGCTAATAACCATTGCCAGCAATCATACCACAATGCTCAAGGTTCCATTCTCTCCCTATATGGGAAAGAAAATAAGGCTTCTTCATATTTCTCAAAACATTTATGAGCAAGGGCATCAGAGGAAAAGAGTGTTTGGACCCAAAAGCAATTTTATCAGGGCAGCAGTGATATAGGCAAACTCGACTTGTCCTCAATAATGAACTCCTTTCTACTGACCATGATACTTATGCTTCTGATTCAGTCGACAAAGATAGGTAAATGTTGATACATTTACTCCCTTTAGAATAGTCATTTATAGATGGCATGTCCATCAGCCCAGTTGTGCTTGCACATCCTTTCTTCCAATAGGGTTCAATGTATTTGATGAGAAAAAAGCTCTGACCGTGTTACCAAGAACCAATTTTTTTCTAAGTTGGTTTGAGATATGCTCATAGAACTTGTACTTCCTTGACACTATTCTCTAGTGAGCTTGATTGGAATTAATCTAAGAACTGTTTGGTCAACATTGACAGATGTCTTAGATCATATTTTAGGCATCGATTTTAGTTATCTTCAGAGTAACCTCATTTTTAAGTTTTTAGAGTTAACTTCATTTTTGTCCATACTATTGCCTAACTATGTTGAATTTCATTTGTGCCCTTCAAGCTTTCACTGAGGCCACTTGACGTTGCTGGATATTCTTTTACATCTCAGTATTCCTAGGTATCTGCTCCTGGGCTTATTTGGGGTTAATGCTTTCAGAACCTTGACTATCTCCATGTGGTAGCTAGCATGATTTATTGGCTCAACACAGTGGAAACAATGGATTCCTAGAGATTTACCATCTGGACTGCAGCATCAGATGAGATAGAGAAAGCACTCTAAAAGAGGAAACATGATAAACTTATGCCCTCTCATTACTGTAATTCTGTACAATTCAATAATTACATATTAAACATCTATGAGGTGCCAAGAAGTAAGAGTATAATTATGAATAAGTTGATGTTTTGTCTGGGGGAACCCATAGACTTGTGGTACAAAAAAGGCTTACTATTATTATGTTATTATGGTTATTATATGACTTATTTTCAGTAGCTAACTTATTTTTCTTTGCTTAAAGAATGCCTAAGTAATGTACAACTTTTGTATCTTTTAACTGAGGTACAGTTCATATACACTAAAGTACACAAATCTTAGGTATGATGCTCATATATAATTTATATAATTTTTACAATGTACACATTCATGAACTATCATTCAGGTGAAAGTATAGAACATTCCCAGCACCCCAGAAGGCTGGCTTATTGATGCCTCATACTAACCAAGACACACCATCCAAAAGGGAACTTCTGATGTTATAGATTAGTTTTGTGGCTTTGAATTTCATAGAAATGGACTTATATGAATCTTCTCATGTCTACATTCTTTGGCTTAATATTATCTCTAAGATTCATGCAATTGAGTATGGCCATAGAGTCAACCTGGGATATCTTTGCTAATTCTAGTTTAGGGATTTTATGATTGAGTACAGTGAACGTTCTCATACAGGCATTTCTTGTCCATAAACACACCTTTTGGAAGGCTGTATGCATAGAATTAGACTTGCTGGATCATATGTACACATAGGTTCACTTTAATAGATACTGGCAAGCAGTTTTCCAAAGTGTATCAATATTTCCTCTAGCAGTATTTGAGAATTCTAGTTGTTTTCTGTCCTCACCAAAACATGGTTTTGTTAGCTCTTGAATTTTAGTCATCCTCATGCAGGTGATGTTATCTTAGTGTGGCTTTCATTTTCAATCCCTTGATGACTAATACATTTATTTGTTTGTTGACATTTATATATTCTCTTACGCTAACTGACTTTTAGTGATTTTGCCTTCTAAAAAGTTGGATTATTTGGTTTTTTTCTTATTATTTGTAGGAATTCTTTATGGATTTTGTAGGAATTTGGACTATGAGTATTTTTTGTAAGATTTATGTATTATATTACCCTTATAATGTCTGTAGGAACTGTAGCGGTGACTCTCTTTTTTTCCCTAATGCTGTCTTCTCTCTATATATTGATCAGTATTGTTTGGGGCTTATACATTTTGTTAATCTTTAAGAAAACATTTTCTTTGCTTTGGTTGGTTTTCTCAATTGCCTTTCTCTTTTCTATTTAATTGATGTCTACTTTTGCTGTTTTACTTACCTTTTTCTACTTCAGGTTTAATTTTTCTCCATTTATAGCTTCTTTATATGAAAACTTAGACTTCTTTATATGAAAACTTAAACTTGGTTTTAAGCCTCTTTTTCTTTTTCTAATATATGCATTGTTGTATCACATACTTTAACATGTAGTATTCTCATTGCCATTTAGTTCAAAATAATTTCTTATTTTCCTCATGACTTTTCTTTGGCTTTGCATATGATTGCAGGTTTGCTTATTTCTCCTTTTAGTTCTGTCAGCATTGCTTTATATATCTGGAAGCTGTGTTAATTGTATAAAAATTTTAGAATGCTATATCTTTCTATTGAGTTGTTCCTTTTATTATTATAAAACGCTCTTTTTTTTTTTTTTCTTGCCTTGAAGTCTACTTTACCTGATAGGAATGTAGCATAACTTCTTTTGATTAGGTTTGCATTGTATAGCTTTTATTATTCTTTTACTTTCACATTTTTTTTCTGGAATTTTATATAAGTTATGTTTCTTACATACAACACAGATTGTTGGTTAATCTAGTTTGACAATATATGCCTTTTAATTTGATTTCTAAAAACCACTTACATTTAATGTAATTCTGGTACAGGTTTTATGCTTAGTATCTCACTTATTTTTTATTACACCTGGGGTTTTTTGTTGTTGTTGTTTATTTCTTTTTCTTGTGTTTTAGATTAATCAAGTATATATTTTGTAATAGATTCCATAAGATATTAATCTTGTTACCTTAAGCAGTTATTACTTATTTTTATAGTAAAAGTTGTTACCAGAATTCTTCTGAAAAGTTTGGGGTCAGGATAGGTTCAGAATTAGTTTCTACTAGCAAAGGACTCTACTAAATGCTTGATGAAAGGGGACATGAAGGAGAATGAGGGGAAGGAGGGGTAGAACAGGAACTAGTGTGATAGCAGAAAGCCAAGAACTCTGATATAGTTGCTGAGTGGACTAAGGAGATCCCCTGGCCCTGAGGCTTCCACCTAGCCTATTTCCAGGATATTGCCAGAGGGTCTTAGTCTCCTAGTAAGAAAGAATTTAAGAAGAGACTAGACATAGTGATTGAGCCGTAGAAGTGAGAAAGTTTATTAAAGTGAGAGTATACTCTTGAGATGTTACAGCAAGTGAACTCCAGAAAGAGCTACATGTCCCAGGGTTTGGGTTTCTAGCTTTTATTGACAATTCTTAACTAGGGAGTGAAATGTTTGCTATTTGGAGAAAGGGATTTCTTGGGAGCCAGATTGTATACCTTTTCTCCCTTACTTGGTCAGGGTTCTAACCTTTTTTTGTCTTGGGCCTATCTAGTTTGATCCAGCTTCTTGTGGCTTTTATTTGGAGTGCTGCCAAGACTGGTCTCTACCTTTGCAGATAGTTCACCCTGATTCTCCCTCCCCTTTGCTGGCCTCCTATAAGCACTCTGTTAAAACCTAATCAACTGATTACTCTAACAAAATCCTTTCTTCTTGAAATTGCTCATTGCCAGATCTTTTGTAAATGATACAGAAATACCAAAGTGCTTGCTAAATATATATTTTTTCACAGGATTATTTATTTATTTATTAAATGATTGTTCATTCAACTGACTATGCATCTTAGGTACCCAGCTAGTTTTTATCTTTATAGTTTTTCAGTTTACAACATTTGTCTCAAGCTCATCATAAGGCTGATTCATCTTCAACTCTTCAACATCTTCAACTCTCAGTTCAAATATCACTTCCACAGATAGTGCATGCCTGACCACTCTATCCTAATTTGTCATTGTCCACCGCATCAAGTAAATTTCATATCATCACAACCTGAAATCATCTCATTTATTAATTTATTTTGTATCCCCTCTCCTAAGATGTAAGTTTCATAACAGCTCTGCTGTTATGTTTTTCTTCATCTCTATATCCCAATTTCCTCACATATAGTGGGTATTCAATAAATAATTGTTGGATACATGAGGGCTTGGAGTAGGATGTGACCCTTCATCCTCAATACTCTATACCTACTTCCTTGTGGTCTCTTCATTGTGAGGTTTTGATGGTAGTTGGTGCTGGGATTCTGGAGGAAATTGCTCTGCATAGATCATATAAAGAATTTGAGGAACTGTTTTGCTTATAAGAGAGAGGTAGAGAAAGCAGAGGAGGAGGAAAAGGTTGGAGTAAAGAAGATAGAGAAAGATAAAGCTTGAGAGAGAGAGCAAATCAAGAGATGCAAAACCTTGAGAATTAGCAGAAATATTGAGAGAGTACTTCCTATGGTCATGAAATGGGGAATTCAAGGTAATTTTGTCTAGCTGTCATGGTTAGGGAGATAATTAATCTTTGATACATAAAGAATTGTGCCATAATAGAGATATGCTGAAGTGTGAAGGAAATGGTTAAGAAAAGATTAAGACTATGCATTAGATGTGGGAAGGGGCTTTTCTCTAAAGTCTTTTCATATTGTACATAACAACTAAGATAAAGTAATTGTGAATGAAGAGTGTTTCAAGAAGAGAAAACAATATGTATAAAAGCATAGTGGTATGAATCAGTCTTCACATTAAATATAATAATTCAACCGAACTTTACTGAGTGCCCACTAACTGCCAGGCTCTAGTCCAACAGGAAACTGCAGGGGTGCAGATAGTCTGGCAGCAGCATAGGGTAAAAATTCAGACTATAGGCTCTGGAGTCTGACACGCTTGAATGCACATCTTGTCTCCTCTACTTGTGAATTGTGCAAATGTGGGTAAGTTATTCACTTCTCTGTGCCTTGGTTTCCTCACCCATCAATACTTGTGAGTATTCATAAGAAAATGTATGAGCACTTTGCCCAATGTTCTGTATGTGATCAGATGCCAGCCACCAGTACTTCTTCAACATTTTTAATGTGGTATAAATGAGTACATATTACTTGTGTGAGTGTACAAGATAATAAACTTGTAAATGCTGAGAGATCTTTTTTTGTGAATCATTATGGGGAAAATAAGCTTTTTCAAACTCCTCCTGGGAGTAAGGGTGGGGATTCTTGATCTCATTCCATTGGTTACAGGAGAGTTTTCACACAGAGACAGCACACATTTGCCTCTCTCCAGAGGGGTGGGGATTGTTGCTGTGTGGATACATCTGCATCACAGCTTTTTGGGTAAAGTGGTCACTCCCTACTGGTTTGTTATCATGCTAAATGTGTCTCCTCCCTTCCTTTCTGGATATTTTGCAGCTGTTCCTGGAAGGAGACCCAGTTGAAAGGGGTTGTTACTGACCAGGAACAGCTGGGATCTTTTAATGATCTGTCAGCAGCTCCTAGCAAAGTTCCAGCACCCTGAGGTAATGGTGGGGATGGGGAAATCATTGTTAGGAGGAACTGATTATGCAACAAGCTGAAAGCCCCTTTGAAATCAGGTGACATAGCTATTGAGATGCTAGCACTGGAGAAGGACCTGGGGAAGGCTGATGAGGGAAGTTCCTCTCAGGGGATGACCTGAGGCAAACAAATTAGATCCTGTGGGAGAGTCCAGTATAGGCAGTGGGGGAGAAATCCTGGGGCCAGGAAATTACAGGCTCATAATTAGCTGGTCAGAGCAATCAATAGTCATGTCGATTGTCATTTGCTTGCAAATTGCACACCTGGTATCCCTTAGAAAATCTTGGCCACTAGACTTACATTACCGGCTTCTGAAGGTTAGAACAGTAATTACTTTGTGTACCATCAGTCATCGCAATATCAGCCCAAACAAAGATCCTTGCTATCTGGATTCCAAAACAGAGTACAAAGGACCCAGCAAGTTAGTTTGGATATGCTAGAGGCAGAGGGGTACTTCCTTTTGCTTTGTTTGATGGTCCCATTTGTTTGGTTTTCAGAAAGACTGACGAATAGCTAAGAGATATCAGACATGGAGGTTTAGTCCTTGAGGGGAGTTGTTCTTTAAAAAATTTCCCAAGATCCGAGATTACCACACTAAGTTTTCAGCAAGCCCCACTCACCTTTTATGTTGTTGTTGGAAGGGACAAAAACCCAGCTCAAATTAATAAATGAGAAAGTTTTTGTGTTAGTGGAAATTTAAGCCAAAGGAGATTTTGTTTATTGGTAAATTCCAGAGGATGACTAGCCTTGGGCATGGCTCAATCCAGAGTCTCATGATGGCTTCAGGACTCAGTATTTCTCTATTGTCATCTCTTAGCTTTACGTTTTCCTGTCTTGTTCATTATGTGGGAGGTTTCCCTTAAAAGATGGCAGAGAGAGCTAAGCCTTTATTCTACTAGCTGCACAAATGCAACCTAAAGGGGGAACTTCTTTCCCACAGGTTTCAGTGTAAGAGTGCTAAGGGATGCTTATCAGCTGAATTGCACTATGTCCATCTTGGAATGGATCCTGGTTCCTCTTCCTAGCAAAGCCTGAATCGCAGGTGAGTATGTCCTTGAAAGGGGTAATAGGGTCATTTCCATATGAACCACATGAATGGAAGTGGGACTATGGTGGTTCCCTCGTGGCAAATTGGGGTGCAGTAAACAGAATGTTAATGAATGTGTGCTAGGAAGGTAAAAATTACAGATATTCTACTTCATACCTAGACTGGGTTTCAGGTCTGTGTTGTTCTTCTAATCACAAATCCCCCAACAGTGGTCTAGTTCAATTCAATAAACATTCAGCAAGTACTTATGTGTCAAGATTCATGAGAGGCTCTGGAAAAGCAAAGATAAATGAAACTTTTGCTGTTAGAGATCTCAGTTTGGTGACTAAGATGATACTAGTAAGGGAGGTTCTGTAGTGGTGGGATGGACAAAGTTCCATGAAAATTCTGAGAAGGAAGGCACCTGAGTGGCTCAGTGGTTGAGTGTCTGCCTTTGGCTCAGGTTGTGATCCTGGGGTCCTGGGATCAAGTCCTGTATCAGGCTTCCCGTAGGGAACGTGCTTCTCCCTCTACCTGTGTCTCTGCCTCTTTCTCTCTCTGTGTCTCTCATGAATAGATAAATAAAATCTTAAAAAAAAATACAGAGAAGGGAGTACTTAACATTGATTGAGGGGCAGCAAGGTGCTAAGAAGACCCCCTTAGAGGTCATTCAAGACTTTGAGTCTTGAAGTTTGATGAGGATTTTTTTGAAGGAGCTGAAAGCAAGTATTCCTAGCAGAGACGCTGGCATATGCAAAGGTACAGAGGTGCATCATATGGTTAAACATGGATGAGCAGGGAAATAGCACTTGTTGGTTGTAACAAAAGTCCATGTGAAATTATAAATTCCCAAATTTGAGCAGGGGCATATAGTAGGCAGATTCTAAGATGATACCTAATGATTAATACCCTTGTATAATCTCTCCTTTTTGAGTGTGGACAGAATCTATGAATATGATGACCTGTTACTCAGTGATTAGGTCATGTTATATAGCACAGTTGACTTTAAAAAAGGCTTAGTGGGCCTGGCCTAAGCACATGAACCCTTTAGGAGCAGAAAGTTTTTACCAGCTAGTAGCAAAAGCTAAAAATGGATGTGCTCACATGGGAAAGACCTGAGGGTGGCCTCTGGCAGCTGAGAGCAATCTCCAGTTGACAGCCAGCAAGAAAACAGGGACCTTTTTTTCCTACAACCACAGGCAATAGATTCTACCTACAACCAGAAATGAACTCAAGGTAGTTTCTTTCCCAGAGCCTTCAGAAAATAGCTCAGCCTAGGTAGCACCTGGATTTTGGCCTTGCAAGACCTTCAGCAGAGAACTCAGTTGAGTTTGCTCAGTTTTTTAAAATAGAATTGTGAGTTAATAAGTGGGCGTTATTCTTAAGTTTAAATTATTTGTTCTGCATCAATAGAAAACGAATAAGGGAAAGAATAATGCAGAGTTCCTCATTAGATTGTACCTATTTCATTCTAAGACTCTCTCAGAGGTATAAGCTCCTCAGGGCTGGGGTTGTGTCTGTTTTATTTACCAATGGATAGCCAGCACCTATCACTCTGTCCAGTACATAGAAGACAGAAAAACAAGAATCAGTTGAATGAATGGATACATGAATAATTAACTCTAATTACTATTAGATGAAGGCTTCACTTTGTACATCCTCCAGATGCTAGTGAGCATATAGCCTGTCTGTGTGTGCACCATCCTGCCTGCAAGCCTAAATTCCCCAAATGACCCAGCTCACAGCAGCTATGTGCCCATTGTTTCAGTCAACAACTTATTTTGGAATACCAGTCCTACTCATAGTATTGTGCTGGGCTTTCTGCAGGTAGAACTCAGAAGCAAAAAGACCTGCATCCTTTCAAGAAGATCACTGACTTACTGGGGAGTCAAAATCATTGAAGAGAATATAATTAGAGGTGGTGTTAGGGGAAGGAAAGCAAGGGATTTGTAGAAGTCCTGGGTTGAGGAGTTGGCTCCGCTGCTTACCAGCTATGTGACCTCAAGTTATTACATTCTCCTTCTGGGCTTCAGTTTCCTCATCTCTCAGGGCACAACAGTAATATTTATCTCTCATAGCTGTTGTGACACTCATACAAAATGCTTGAGAAAGTGGTTTGCAAACTGTGAAGTTATTACTCCATGTTAGTAATAAAAGATCACAGGAATGTTAAAGATACCCTGGGACATGCTAGAGAGAAACCAGAGGAAGGCACTGACTTCAGGGAACACTCAGGCAAACCAAAGAATTCCAGTAAGTTTTGTGCAAAGTGTGGTGGCTTAGGTTGAGATTTCAAAGAGGTCATGGGTGTGGTTCTGTAGGAGGATGCTAGGGCATGGAAAGAGGTGGGGTGACTCTGGGGCAGAGTTATATCCAGAATTCATTTTCTAAATCACTCAATGCACAAGCTTGAAAGGTTCTTCTCCTGCTGGGAGCCAACTGTGTTCAACAAGTGCTATAAAATTTGGCAGACTATGAACCCAGAGACCTTGAGATTCTTATATTGTTTGAGGTTTCCATTTTTTTTTTTTTCACAGTGGCTGGAGCAATCCAATACCTTCTGAAGAGTTTGGAAAACAACTCTGATCACAGTATAAAAGCAGATTGCTGCATTGGATTACCAAATATTTTCTTGATAGACTGATGGGGCCAGTCAACAGGATCAACTTGAATTTCTTTCCTGCCAGAAAGGAATGCCTAGAAGCAGAGCCCCCTTGTGTGTGTGGCATCACCAGGGGCTTACTCCAGTTACCTCAGGCCTTAGGTTTGAGGTAGTCAGAGGAAAAGCATATTCCTCAGTCTTGCGGTACGTACTCTTGGGGTACCTGCTTTCTGTTTGGTAAACTACTAACTGTACTTTGACACTACAGGGGGGTATACAAGGGGGAGATACTGAAGAAATGTTTTAAGGTGACTGCAGGATAATAACAGTGGCAAGAAGATAGCAAGAATAAATTCAGAATGATGTGGATCCCAGGCAAAAGCTTTGGGCAGACTGAATTTAGTAAGAGGCATCAGCTCCAGGATGGTGATGGACCATCTGTTGGTTTGTCTGTTTTATATCCCTTCCTTCTTCTTCTGGTAATATAACCTTTCGCTTTGCTGGGTCTTTGGTAAGACTTAACTAGCTATCTCTTCTACCCACAAGGGTGGCCATATGACTTAGAATGTTCAGGAAAATACTCGAAACTTCTAGGCATAGTGACTCAAGAATGGACACATGTTCCCAGGCTGGACCCATCAACTGAAACACTCTCTGATGCCCTTTTGACATAGATATTAGGGAATGTATTGTTTGTCATGCTGCTAGGGTTGCTAGGCTAGGTCTTGAGCTACTAGAAACCATCATGAATAGACACTATAGAGAGAAGCACATCTAAGACAAGGAGAGAAATAGAGACCTGATGACTTATTTTGAACTTCTAGGTCTAGAACTATCTGAAGTCACTTATATGACTTCCCTGTCATATGAGACTAAAATTTCTGTTTTCAATAAGTCAGTTTATCAAGCATCTATCTACTCCTTGCAACTGAAAATGTTTTTGTGTTTAAAGATTTTATTTATTTATTCATGGGAGACACAGAGAGAGAGGCAGAGACATAGGCAGAGGGAGAAGCAGGCTCCCTGGGGGGAGCCCGCTGTAGGACTCAGTCCCAGGACCCCAGGATCACAACCTGAGCCAAAGGCAGATGCTTAGTGGTTGAGCATCCACTGAGCCACCCAGGTACCTGCAATTGGAAATGTTTTAAATGATATAATTACCAAACCCAAAGATAAAAAAGCTTCCTACCTTAGCATTACGCACATTAACTCATTAGCCTAGAGTCATGCAGGCATTAAGATCGACATCATTCTAAATGTTAGCAGACTACCAAAATACATTTATTCATCTATTAATAAGTAGTACTGAGGTACATGCATGAATCAGGTGCTATGGATGTAGAAGTTATTATTGTATATTTCTTTTCTTTTTGAGGATATCACAATTTAAGACAATATATAAACAAATCACTAAAGTCCACATATATTTTCAAGTTCATAGCATGATGCTCTGGTTAAAGATTACTTCTGAAATCAGATAAAGATACAAAAATGTGATTAATATGTCCAAAACATAGTTGTAGCTGCTAATGAATTTACTGTCAAAGTAAGGAGGGAGGGCTTTCAATGAAACAAAAGGAAAATCCAGAGGCTAGAAAATTGTGTGGATTTGAGATCCAGGGGTAGTGGGGTATAGTGGTATAGCCACCATGGAGCTCAGGCAAGGCAGAGATCCAGAAGTGCTACCCACTCCCTGTGAAAGGCTTCATAAACAAGGTTGACCTGGGAAGAGTCTTTCAAGACTAGGTTGGATTCTGATTGGTTGCCCAACATGCAGCTGGGGACTTCAAATCGGTAGGGAAGCAAGCCAGTGAGGAGACAAGCAGGCAGCACCAGTCAAGCAGATCAGCCTTACCTGGTGCCTGGGAGCATTTCAGGGTAGGGTGAAAAATGCCTGAGGTGAGGATTTGTCATTAACAAGACTGGGATATTCACAGATCTCCGGATATGTCTGTATGAGATCAGATGTACTTTCATCTGCAATAACAGAGACTGAAGATATCTGTGATTTAAACAAGAGAGATGTTTATTTCTCTCTCATCATTTGGGGGCAAACATGGTTTCTCCAGGGTTCAGGGACTTAGGCTAATATTGTCTTGATATCAGCTTTCCAGAGGGTAGTGCCCTTGCCCTTTGTCCAAGATGGCTCACCTTTATGTCTGAGTCTTACACAGAGAGTGGGAAACAGAAAGGAGAGGAAACACATCCTTTCTCTATAAAGGAAGGACCTAGATAAATGTTTATATTCCATTGGATAACTCAGTCACATGGCCATAGCTAGTGACAAGAGGGGCTGGGAAATGTAGTTTTCTTCTGAGCAGCCCGTGTGTTGAAACCCAGGGATTGTAGCTTTGAGGAAAAGAGAAAGATAAACTGTAGGGTACAACCAGTCTCTGTTATGCTCTCCTTTCCAGGAAGCCATTGAAGAAACACATGCACTGAGATTCTTGACAAGGAAGCACTAATCTACTTTCTTTCTTCCAGTCCCTGAAGAGATTGGGGAAAATGGAAGAAGACAAAATACTTGTTCAACACTGTTCTAGGAACTTTCTGCAGCACATTAATCTTGACCACCATTCTAAAATCATCATCATCTGTGCTTTATTTATTTATTTATTTATCCCTTGCAGGGGTGTGGTAGAGGGAGAGGGACAGAGAGAGAGAATCTTAAGCAGGCTCCATACCCAGCACAGAGCCTAATGGGGTCTTGATTACAAGACCCTGAGATCAGGACCTGGTCCAAAATCAAGAGTCAGATGCTTAGCTGACTGAGCCACCCAGGAACCCATATTTTCTTTTACATATAAGGAAATCAAAATTGGGAAGCAATGGAATTTGTATTCAGGTCTAACTTCAAAAGCCCAAAATATTTCCATTGTACAGACATTATTTCCTACTACTGCTGGCTACAATATTTTTGTGTGTGGGTTTGATTACATTAGTCACTCACTAATTAATTAATCAACTTCAACAAAAGTTTTTAAGCACCCAGGATATGCCAAGTTCAAGTTTGTGACTCCTTAGAACTCACATTCTAATTGGGAAAATATTCATCCATTGAAACAAACAAATGCTTATTGTATGCTTATTATGACTAAGACTGGTGTTACACAGACAAATATGCACATTGCTTGGCAATAGTAATACTTAATAAATATTGAATTAGTTAAAGACAGAACCCTCAGGGACCTCACAGTCCATTTGTTCAGTTTCAGAACAAATGTGAATTTGGGAAAGGATGCTCTGAACATCATTGTCTTGGCTGCAGCTGAAAACCAAAAGGCCATCTTTGGATGTGCTGGATGTAGAAGAACCATTGGGGCCAGGCCTGTCTTCTCAGTATCTCTCATGTATATTCTCTTTCTCTGAGCTCCCTATGAGTAGGATCTGTGCTAAAAACCAAGGACATGCAGAGCCCAGGCAGGAAATAGCACCTGAGCTTGGAACCAACAACTAGTGAATGAGTTCATTTCTTGGGCCTTAGGGCTTGCCTTTTGTACTAAAAAACCTGGTCACGATCTCAGGGTGACTAAGGGCAACATAGAGGAAAAAAGACAAGAACCCCTTATATACATTTGCACAAATCATTCCTGGGTTTGATACTGAACACGAGGTATTCTTGAATCAGATGGTCCCAACATGGGGGGAAATGTTGTTGAGTACTTCTGTTTATTACTCTTTGTTTTCCATCCACTACCTGTCTCCCTCCAGGGTACCTTGAACCACATACATGAGACTTATCTATGCTAGAGGCAAGGATAGTGATGGTTTGTGATGGAGATTTCTTAAAGGAAGATATGAATTTTAATGCCTGGATGGGTGCCCAAATGGAAAATAAAGTATGAAAAGGAGAAGAAAGTATTGAAATAGAATGCCTCTAGAATGGAACATGAAGTGGGAGAGTGTGTGGGATTCTCATTATTCCAGGCACCTCTATGGGGCTGCTGGCTTTTTTTTGCGAGTTGGTCACCATCTCTACTCCTATTCGATGGTTGGGCTGTTGACAGTTGGCAAGAGAATTTCTGTTTCTGAAAGAGGAAAATTGGGGGATGATAGCAATTTGTGTTGAACTTGAGGCCATCTAGGACCCCATCTTCTAATGAGATTGTGTTTTGAGTTGGAGGAATGGCTACAGATTATTTCTTTAAGGACAGAGACATGTAGCCACAATGTGGGTGCACACCCAAGTGTGGGTGCACATAGTGGTATCAAGCTTGGGATATACATAGAAGGATGGAAAAAATTTTAAATCAAATAAGTAAAGCAATCAATCCAGATATTTACACCTGAAATCATTGTTAAGATTAATTTAGTAACCTCAGAAAGTTACACATTGATTCTTGTGAAGGAACCACTAAAGAAAATTTTCAGAATTTCTTTCTCATTTTTAAAAAAGATTTTATTTATTTATTTATTTATTTATTTATTTATTTATTTATTTACTTATGAAAGAGAGTGTGTGCGGAGCAAGTGGCAGATGGAGAGAGAGAATCTCAAGCAGACTCCCCGCTCAGCATGGAGCTCACTCAGGGCTCCATCTCAAGACCCTGAGGTCATGACCTGAGCTGAAATCGAGTATTGGACACTTAACCAACTGAACCACTCAGATGTCCCTTTTCTCACTTTTTTTAATGCCTTCATCCCCATGGCCTATGCCCTTCAATAAAGTAATTTATTAATAATAAATTTTAAATTTATTTAAAGTAAACGTATTTAAAAATACATTTGCATATTAGAAACAGTGTTAAGAAAATTAGAAAAAAAGAAATGTAGTTGGTATGTTGGCATGGAAAAATTACACTCTTTTAAATAATAAAATGACCAATTGTAGGAAATTGAGAAAATTGTAATAAATACGAAGAAGATCATAACAATTTTCCTATAATCTCAGTACTCAATGAAAAATACTTTTAGCATCTTTTAGGTTTAAATTTTTTTTTAATTGAAGTATAGTTGACATCTTTCAGGTTTCTTAATGCACACATATGTGGCAGGTTTGATGACTTGTTCTCAAGTTAGTTGAAAGAGGACAAAAATGTAATTAATTCCCCCACTTCTCCCATTTCATCCCTTCCATTTTTATCCTCTTCTCTCAACACACACACACACACACACACACACACACACACACACACATACTTCTGAGAAGAAAGGTATAAAAACCACTCTTCCCTTGGTATTCTAAGGTGTAAGCTCATCTGCGTGTGGGTTTGTATGTAGGTTTGAGTGTGAGTGTGCATGTGAACATGGATTGGGTTTGAGGGATATGTCTCAGGGGTCACTGAAGAAATAATCAACCAGGGCCTTAGTTTGGAAGATAAGGCTTATCATGGAATTAAGGCAGAATTGTCCTATATGGAGAAGACAATACAATGGAGCTTGAGTGGTCCTAGAAAAGAGCTGAAGTCCCTAAGAGAGATAGAGAGGAGAGCACAGGTTCCTTCAGGGTTAGAAATCTGTTCCCCTTCCACCCAGCAACCCCGCAGTGGTAAAGTCTCTATGGTCTATCTCTGGAGACAAAACACTGATCATCACTGTTTTGAGATCATCAGTACAAGCCTCCCACAGCCAATCAAAGACAAGTCCAGTGCTATCAGCACCCTCTCTTCTTCCATCTCCAAAACTGCAGCCCTTGTCGATATCAAGGGGCTAGTTGAGGAGTTGTGGTTGGACAGAGGCACTGACCATGGTCTAAAGATGGGCACCTCTTCCATTTTTTTGGTACCACATAAGCCCTGAGAGAGTAGGAAGATCCAGAGGAAGGGGTATGTGTGTGTATGTGTGTGTATAAGGGTGGGCAACAGTCCCTGACACAGTTCTTCCTTACAGCCAGGCAGGATGGGACTCTAAGCCAGATTTCATTCCATTTAGAGAAATAAGGAAATGTGATAGTTCTTGCACCTGTATGGAAGGAGAAAATTCATGCCTGATATAGATGTGTTTTTAAAACACAGTAAGAATGGAATCACACTGTATAATGTATCATGATCATTCCATGCTGTTAAATATTCTTTTGGAATATACTTTAAAATAGCTGCATAGTAACTCACTGTGTAGCCAAAGTAGAATTTGTCCACTTCCCTGTAACTATTTTTGTGGTTTCCACTAGTCTTTTAAACATTTCTGACATTGAGAAACTTTTCTTATATATCTGTACTCATATCTCTTATTTCATTAGGATAGTTGCTCAAGGAATTCCTCGGTCAAGGATTTTACAGAATTCTGAAGTTTTTGGACTCCCGACACATATCGATAAACTGCCACAGAGAGGGAGCATCAACTTACTCTTCTCCAGTAGGATAGGAAATGGCCCATTTCCTGGCACTCTATTTAATCATGGGAAGTAACATTTCTCAAATGTTGGCAGTTGAATTGATGACAAATTATATTGCTATATTTTAACACCATTTTTTAAAATTAAAAGGGCAATTATTTCTGCTAATCACTCACCTTTAGTTTTAGACTTTTAACTAATTTGTAGATCCTCCTTAATAGAGATTTGCCCTGTGGACACATTGTGTTTTCATAGGATGTATTGCTTGCCTTCTAGTAGGATGGCTCCATGTGGATGCAAAGTCAGGGAGTGGGAGGGCCCTGAGGAATAGCCCTGGGTTTGGCAGCTACTTCCCAGCCATGATTCTCCATCACCAAAGAGAAGGCTTGCACCTTGGGGGGCAGCTAGCTATCTTTGTGACAACTACTTGCAAACCATATATACCTGGAGGGGTTACTTCACTTCTCTAGCTCCCTATGTTCTCATCCATTAGATGAGAAGATAATCATATCTTCTTCAGTTGGTTGTTGGAGGACTACATAATGCACAGAGCACAGTGGTGACACAGAGTAAGATTTCAGGAAGTGTCAGCTGTTATTATAAATATCAAAGTATTTTAGGATTCCTATGTTGGGATAATCTTTTTAAAATCGCAGGCATTGTCTACTTCACTCATCTATACACATATGAATGACATGTTTTTCCTAATAAAGTTTTAGTTTTTAAAGAAATGTACACTATAAAAATATTGAAAGTTTGAAATGGAGAAAAAGAGAAAAAGAAATCCTAAAATTGAGATTCTTTTCTGTATTCTTTCTAGTTTTTCATGTGTTTACATAGTCATTATGTATAATCATGTATAATAGTGATTATGCATATGTAATTTTATACCCTAACATATGCATTTATATTAACTTTATATTGATAGTTGGTTTTTATATTTGTCCTTTTTGGTGTCTCTATACTGTTCCCTTGAGTGGCTGTCCTGTAGTTGCTAATGTAATTCCTTTAGTATTGAGCACTTGAAAGTATTTCTAATTTTTGTTGTCATAAATACCATGATTATAAACATTGTCTTTCATATGTTTTCTATATTTTGACTTATTCTTCAGAGTTTAAGAAAAGAAATGCTTTGCCAAATTGTATTTACCAACTGACAATGCCACCAACAAACTAAAAATACATTTTACTGAACTCCAAGTAGCAAGGCTTTCTAGCTTTTGCTTATGCATATTATGGAAACTTGCAGAAAGCAATCTCATTGCCTTTTGATTTGCATTTCTTTCATGACTTGTGATAAACAATTTTCTTTTTTACTTACTAGAGCTAGTTATTCTTCCTCTTTTGTGATTTTTTTTTAGAACCATTATGATAGCTTCTTGAATTGACTTATCTTAAAACTAGTTATTTCCTCTACCTCAGCACACTGTTAAATTGTCACCAATGGTTATCAAATACCCACCTGTGCACAGAACTATCCAGATACTTGATGTGAGTATAATAATGAGGGGGAGCTGGAATGGACAACAAGAAGCAGAGGACTGGTAGAGAGACAGGGTGTAGTCAGTAGAGAAGATGCAGCCCAAAAAGAGGACAAAATGAGGCTGAACATCTCCTCAGGTATATATTGGCATTTGATTTATTTTTTGTGAATTGTCCATTTAAATCTTTTATCCATTTTCTTATTTTTTGTCTTGAATGCTCTTTGTATATATATTCAAGTTTTCCTTTATTTATTTATTTTTTAAGTAATCTCTATGACCAGTGTGGCGCTCGAACTCATAACCCCGAGTTCAAAATTTGTATGCTATACCGACTGAACCAGTCAGCCAGCCATCCTTCTTTATATATTTTGATTATGTTTTGGAATGTTTCATTGTATATGTGTGTGAGAAAGACAAAGATATCTACATATCTCTATGTAGACTGGATTAGCTTTCTAGGGCTCCCATGATTAAATACCACAGTCTGGGCAGCTTGAGCAACAGAAATGTATTTTTTTAATAGTTCTAGAGGCCCAAAGTCCAAGATCAAGATATCTGTAGGTTTGTTTTCCCTGACGCCTCTCTCTCTCTCTGGCTAATAGATGACCTCTGTGAATAACAGGAAAAAACCCCCCGTATTTTGGCTTCTGGTTCCTGACACAGAGCTCCTTACCCCCTTTGTAATTTCCCAAGTAATAAGAGCTCTAGGAGCATCTTTTGTTCTAACATTTGGTCTTTGATCCTGGTTCCTCATACAAGTCCCCATATCCCTTGGAATTTCCTGGGTGATAAGAATATCTTCTGTTATAATGAAATGACTCTTGATGGTTTCCAGATAGTTTCAGGATGAAGGCTGATCACCAGGAAGATCAAATCATGATTAGAAACTTGGAAACTTCAGGTCTACTCCCATCCTCTGAGAAGGGAAGAGGTGCTGGAGACTGACTTACTGATTGATTATATCTACATGATGAAGGCTCCATAAATATTCCAAAAGTACAGAATTTGAAGAGTTTCAGGTTGGTGAGCACATCTATGCACCAGGAGGATGCAGGACCCCAACTCCACGGGGACAGAAGCCCCTGTACTTGGGACTCTTTAAATATTGCCTTGTATATCTCTTCAGCTGACTGTTCATCTGTATCTTTTTTTTAAAGATTTTATTTATTTATTTGAGAGAGAGAGAGAGACAGAGAGAGAGAAAGAGACACACAGATAGTGACAGAGATACCCAGAGGAACACAAGCAGGGAGGAGAAGGTGAAGCAGGTTCCCTGATGAGCAAGGAGCCTGACTTGAGGCTTGATCCCAGGACCCTGGGATCATGACCTGAGCCCAAGGCAGATGCTTAACCAGCTGAGCCACCCAGGCACCCAATCTGTATCTTTTAACATATCTTTTACTATATAATAAAACCTTAAACGTAAATTTTTTTCTGAGTTCTGTGAGCTGTTCTAGCAAACAACTGAATTAGAGGACAGTGTAGTAGGAACCTCTAATTGTAGCCACATTGGATAGAAGTTGTGGGCAAATTGGCGACCAACTACTTGCAATCTGAAGTCAAGGGTAGTCTTAAGGGACTGAGCTCTTCACCTCTGGGGTCTGCTCTAACACTGGTTAGTGTCAGAATTGAATTGAATTGCAGGTTGAATTGAATTGAATTGGCTGATGTGGGGAAAAAAAAACAAAACCCTACACATCTGGTGTCAGAAGTATTTTGTGTGTGAGTAAAGGAGAAATGCAGAGTTTTTCCTAGATGGTTGCCTTCTCACTGTGTCTTCAGATGGTCCTCCCTGTGTGCAAGTGTGCCCCTCGTATCTCTCTGTGTGTCCAATTCCTTTTTATAAGGAGATGAATCAGATTGGATTAGAGCCCACTCTAACCTAATCACTTCTCTTAAAACCTTATCTTCAAATACAGTCACATTCTTAGATACTGGACATTAGGACTTCAATATATAAATTTTGGGGGCACAGAGTTATACCTATAAGACATATGTATATATGTTTATACATGTATTAAATATCTTTTCAAATTTATTCACAAAACCTTTCCACATACATTTTAATTTTTTTATATCAAGTATCATAGTTGAGGTACCTAGAAACAGAGGCTGAAATGGGAGATTGGTCTACAAATTATTTGTTAGAGAAATAATCCCAGGAGAAAACTGTAAGTGAAGGTAAGGAATGAGGATGGGTATGGGGAAGAAGCAAGGATATAGTTTTGGATTAGGTCTAACCTCAGCTTCAAGAAGGTGAAGAAAGAATTTCACAGCAACTTTGCCTTAAATTGACAATGGGCAGTTCTCCAGAGAATCTATTGTAGCAGTACCTGCAGAATCTGGTCTATGGCACTCCCAAGAGAAAAAAGATCCCAGGGGACCTGGACCAGGTACCAATAGCATCTATAACACATCTTTTGCTTCATTCTTCCTAACACTTGGCTCATAGGTAGAAGAATGGTCTCCAACTTTAGCTTATATTTTCTTCTAATATCTTTATGGTCTAAAAAAGTCTACCTGGAATTAATTTTTTAATCTGATGTGAGGTAGAGATATAAAATGATCTTTTCACAATGATTAATGTGTTTTTTAACATCAGTCACTGAAATAGACCATCGGGGCCTACTAGGGCCAGAAAAAAACTGGAAATTGCTATTTGGTACCAACCTGGGTATAGAAGTTGAAAGCACAGGTTCTGGTGAAGCTCTTATTTCTGGCTCCCTTACTAGTTCTCTTTGGTTTAGGAACAAGTGTTCATACCAGCTCTACCCCTAGAATGAGCAAGAAATAAAGAGAGAAGTGATGAAATTTGGTTGTAAGGAAGGGGGTTCATGCCTAGCTTTGACTTTCAGGTCAAGCAGAGAGTTCCAACCACCATGTCTGTGCTGAGAGGGAGTGTCTGATCTCTGGCTTTCTGGAATTGAGACTCTGAAAATATGGAAGACTAAGCCTCTCTCACTAAGCTTGTGCTCATAATGTTTCTCTTCCTCCTAAGGAGCACCTGGCTTGAGTATTTCCAGATGGACTTCCAGACTCCCTGTACCCTGGAGATGTTCTTGCCCTAGTGATTGTCACCACTGTATTTTCTTCCTTAAGGAAAGCTCTCTGCCTTGGCTCCTTGTGCATTTTCTTCCCTGGTGAGTGCCAAAAAGACACATTCATCCATCTTTTTTGTAATGTCTAACTCCCCTGACAAGTGACCTTCCTTCCAATCTTGGCAAACCCTGCTGAGTCCTTAGTTGGCCTCTTAGTCTGTTTATAGTAGAAAGAGAGTTGTTCTATTATTTATCTTAACTTCTCTTAAAATCTTCATTTCATTCTTGACTTCACTTTTCTTATCATTTTGGTGCACACCCTTCACCTCCAGTAAACTTCTCTTTCCTCCTCAGCAAGGATACCTGATGTGTATATTTTTATAACTCCTGTGGCTTTTTCTTATCTCTGATTACTTCATGTTAAATTAGCTCAGTCTGGCTGGGGGCACTCACACACATGATTGCTTTAGTGGTACAGCGACCTTGTTGGAAAGGTCTCCTAGTATTGCTGATGAACTATCTGAAAAATGCTGACTTCAGCTTAGTGTGTAACCATGTCAGGGATCGGAGTGGGACATATCCCTGACTTCAGTCCTATAATTTGCTTGCTCAGTTGAGTCTCTCAGAAGCTAATGTCACAGGGCATAAGTCCTACTAACAATAGTAAAGAAGGAAAAAGGGTTACTTTCATGGTAAATTATGGCATATGACCATTAAGCAGTAAAGTGGTCAGAGGTTGATGAATTTCCAAATTAAAGCTCAGGTTTCTTTGAATCAGCCTACAAATGTCTTTGTCAAGGTCATAGGTAAGGGACAAGACAACGTCAATGATCTTCAGGTCTAACTGTGCGTCCCAAATACCAGTGGAGCGTGTATGGGGGAGAAGACAGGCATCCTTCCTTAAGCTGCCCGTCATGCAGCTCTAGCAAGTTAGAAATGTTTGGAGATGAGATCAATATAGCCTGTTTGATCCAGTCTCTGACAACTTAGATCTGTTTCACTCATTCATTCGTCATTTATTTATCCATCTTTATGTAACAGGTCCAGGCTAGCCCTGAGCCAAAATTGCAAAGTCAGTAATGCCTCCTGTGCCTCTCACCTCCTCTTTAGTCAAGGTGCTCTGCTTCTTTCTTCCATCCTCAGGTGCTAAGGGCCACCATATTTGCTCTCTCTCTTACTAAATGACCCCCTCTCTTTCCTCCTAAGCATTGCGTTGCTTTTCTTAACTCTTGCTATTTCTCCACAACATACCTTTCCGTGGTTTTATTCTCACAGAGCTCTGATGAGTGACTAGCTGGACTATCTGGTTAACCATTCATCTAAGATGAACTACAGACTTAACTAAACTGTGAATGACCTATATGGGAACTTACAACATCAGGAGAGCTGTTTGGAGAAGCTTTTTAGAGAGTGCCAGCATGGCAGACAAGGGAGTTGATGAAGAGTATACAAGATTCTAAACACTTTCAAAGCATAATTTTTTAAGAGTTGAAAAAAAGGAGTTTCATACAAAATACCATGGATTTATGTCAAAATTTATTCAGTTCATTAATGAGGGAGCCAACAATATGACAAAACTAATTCAAGGAAAAATAGAGGGACTAGATATTTATAGGCAACAAACAAAGATGGTTAGAATAAGATTGATAGGCTAGAAATAGGTTGCTGGATAAGACACAAAACTACCTAGTGTCCTATAAGGCAATATAAACATAACCTCAGGCATTATCTGTACTGCTGGATAGAGATCGTTTGCATGTAGACTGGATAAAAATGTACAAGTAGTAAAAGTGCTGAGCTCTAATCAATAGCAAGGGAAAGGTCAAATGGAGGTATATTCCCATGGGTAGTTAAATGATTTTTTGATAGCCTGTGAAACAATATTGTAGCATGACACTGGAAAGGACATACTTTCTTTTTTTCAAGTGTCAGAAAATGGATGTTTTATATCCATATATGTGTATTTTTGTGTGTGTTTATAGGTGTATACTATGAACTGTATATATGATATTTATCCAAACTATATATAATATATTCATACATATCTATATAAAATATACACAGTCCATGTTTGTGTATATATATATATACACATATATATACTTATATTTCTGTATTTTATGTTCTTTTATAGATATATACATAAAACTTCCCTAACTTCCTTTTTTTTAAAGATTTATTTATTTATTAGAGAGAAAGAGTGTTCATGAATGGGGGTAGGGGTAGAGGGAGAAAATCTCAAGCAAACTTCTCACTGAATGCAGGGCCCTACATAGGGCTTGATCTCACCACCCTGAGATCATGACCTGAGCCTAAACCAAGAGTCAGACACTGAACCAACTGAGCCCACCTGAGTGTCCCAAACCTCCCTAACTTCTAAAGCAGCAATACTGCAGCTTGGTAGTCCACTGCTACTGGTACCTGGATATCACCTTAAAGAGATTCTGCTTTAAGTGGTTTGGGATTAACATGGGCATAGAATTTTCCAAAGTCTGCCCTGATAATGACCTTTATCCCTTTTCCTAGGGGAGAATTTCTGTAAATGGGTAGACAGGTTGTTTTTGTTTGTTTGTTTGTTTTTTAAGTCAAGGGGAAGGAATCCTGCACCATCTTTCTGGATTCTTCAGGTTTCATGCATCCAGATTCTCCTTGGTCTCGTTATTCTTCATTAAAAAAGCAGAACATCCAAACAGCTCCTAAACTGGCTGGCTAAAATAGCAGAACTCCAAATCCATGTAGAATTAGTATTTTCTGTCAGGAATATGGTAGCCTATTAAGATGGAGTAGCCAGTCTGCAAAGGGCGCGTAGAGGTGCAAGCCTCTGTAACTAGGAGAAATCTTGCATGTGCTGCTGGTGGCAGAAAGGGCAGAATATTAAACATTGGATTTCTCAGGCACGGTCTTTGCACAGATGGCTCCACTCTCTGCTGTGTCTTTTATGAAGAGCTGCTGTTGGCTCTCTTCTTGGGAGACTTGTGGCTTCCTTGAACTTTTTATCCTGTAATTTATCGGCTAAGGATGCTATTTTCACCTCCCTACTGTACTTTCCCCTTTTCCATCCTGTTCTTCAATTCTTTAGTAGGTGATCACCTCAGTTTTCTTCAAGGTCTTTTATCTTCTGACCTGGCTTCCAGTGCTCCTGGGACTTTTCTTGGGAGGTGAGATGGGAGGAGAGTGTCAAAGAAGAGAATGAGATGCTCTGGAAAGTACTGGGAGTGCAGTCCAAGCAGGAGACTGTTATGCATTGAATGCTTCCCTCAAAATTTTTATGTTGAGGTCCTAATTTTCAATATTTCAGTATTTGACTTTATTTGCAAAAAGAGTCATTGTAGATGTAATTAGTTGAGATGAGGTCATTAGTGTGGACTTTAACCCAATATAACTGATGTCCTTATAAAAAGGAGAATTTGGACACAGAGATGGACAAACACACAGAACTCCACATGAAGATGAAGGCTGAGGTTAGGGTGATGCTTCTACAAGCCAGGGAATACCAACAATTGTCAGCAAACCACCAGAAGCTAGGAGAGAGGCCCAGAATAGATTCTCTTTCTTCTCAGAAGGAGTCAACCATCCTACCAACACCTTGATTTTGGACTTCTAGCCACTAGAACTGTGAGACTATCTATTGGTCAAGCCACTCAGTTTGTATACTTTGTAATGGCAGCCCTAAGAGACTAATACTGGGACCTGAAGAGGAGGGACCATGCTTCCTCTTGGGTCTATCCCTCAGGCACTAGAGCAGTTTTCTCTCAACAGATTTCTTAGAGATGGAAGCTGCACAGAGCTGCCTCATGGCCAGAGGAGGCCAATCCCAGGGGGCCTGCAGGCTCCTTTTTCAACAGAGCAACTCTGTATCTTGTGTTTTTATACCCTGAGCCTCCGTATTAAATTTCATTTGCAAAAATAATTCATCTGCCAATAAAGTTAGAAACCCCAGCAGGTACTCTAACAATGAGGACCTCTTGCTCCAACATTTTGTGATCTTTCCAAATGTTCTCATTCGAAGTGTTTTCTTAGTCTGTGCTGTCCTACAATAAGTCTTATGAACAACTGTTTTTAAGGCTGAACTACAGACATACTTCTGAAAATGTGGAGTCAGGAAAGGGGAGGTACCCAGACACTGAGATTACAGGCCTATTTTTCCATGCTCCAGAAGGCCAGGTTTCCACCAGGCCCTTCCAGAGAGTGAGGCCTGTGAGCAGCATAGTGTTGTGAGGAATGGTTCCCTGTGGCAAGAGGAGAAGGATAATGGTGAGGGGCTTCACTATGGAGATGAGTCATCCCAACCCCACGTTGGTTTTTTAGTTGCTTGGGAGTTTGCCTCACCCTGCTAGTCTAGGCTCATGCCTCCCACCTTTGCTATCATCTGGTGACACTGCACTCCTCCCTCCAGAAGCAGGGGATCATTTGTTCCAACACGTGGTGGGTGCTTAGGGCCACCTCCACTGGGGGCTGCTTTGGGCTTTGAAGCATACTCTGACCTTCCCGCTGGTCTCTCAGAAACCTTAACTCTTCTCATCACTCCTATGCTCCAACTACTCTATCCACTTAGGGAGCAGTTTGCCAAGCCTTAAAGTTCAAGGGCACTTTTGTAACTACACCTGTGACCAGGGGAGTAGGCGCTAAACGGGTGAGAAGTAATGAGATAAAAATTAGCACTTGTGCCATGCATGATCCTATGTGTTCTTGCAACAACCTTATTAGGTAGGCACAATTATCCTCAACTAACAGATAATAAAATCGAGACTCAGAGAGGTTAAGTAAGTTGCTTAATGTTGCATGGTCAATAAATAGCAGACTAGGAATCCAACCCGGGCAGCCTGGCTCCAGAGCCCCATTCTGAAGTACCATGTTATACCACCCTTAATGAATATCCACAGTTAGAAGGCTAAGTTACAAGCCCAGGAGACTGTAGATTTGGATGGGTTTCTGAGGTCTAAGAGAAAGCACTGAAAACAGTGGGGAAGATGCAGGTTGAGGTTGAGAGAGCAAATTAACAGAAATACTGCGTGTTACATAAAGAACATAATGGAGGCTACAATAAGTACTCAACTAAATTGCCATCGTGAAATTTTTTACTGAACACAAATAAGTGGCAGATAATTACAGCTCCCCCTTGGACCTTAGTCCAACCTAAAGGAAATGTTAAAGTATCAAAAAGGACCTCTGTCTCTGCCATGGTAAGGTGGTTCTACATCTTTAAAGAAGATGATAAATATCCAATACGTTTTATTGCCATTTCTAGATCTGATTTCCTTCGGAACATAGGGGCCTTTGTCAAGAGTTTCCTAAAAATGAATACAAACAGAAGATTATTTCCTATACATAGTGCATATCTTTAGTGTCATAGTGGTTATATGGTCCTTCCTTTCCAGATTGTAGGATTGAACTACTTTGCTGGAATGATAGTCTTTTTCCACTTGCAGGGTTGGCTATCCTAGTCCTCCTTTGGAAAGAGGTTTTCGGTGTGATTTCCATGGCAGGATCCAGGCTTGACCTACATGCTGGGAGCCCAGGTCACGCTTGATGGATGGGCACAGCTGCCTGGCTAATTGGTGTGTGGGTCCTTCCTGCTTCCCTGCCAAGCCACCAGGCCGGAGCTTAGGCTTTATTGAATGCCATTCTTTGCTTGTCCCTGTGTTGGTGGAGAGCACAATTTCCCGCTTCGACATGAGGTACTGTGAGCTCCCGTCCAGCCAGGCTGTGTGTTGGTGAAGTAATTGGAGCTGGAGCCTCTGCTGGACTCCCACTGCCAGGCTGACCAGGAGGTTAAAAGACACAACTGCTAATAGGCATTGAAAGCAGTGGTGTCTCCCTGGAGGCATGAGAAGCTCACACAGGAAATCGATATGGCAGAGATTATCCTGTGTCTACCGTTGTCCCTTTTCACCAAGACTAGATAATGGGAGGGATGTCCCCAGGGTGCATGATTAATTTTACATGGAGAGTTGGAGGTGAGACCAGAGAAGGCAATGGCCCCTCTTTCAAAGTGCCTTTTGCTGTGGACTTTTGATTATAGAACTATTGACCAGCCTATTCTTCCTCTCAGGAGATCTTCTCTTAAAAAAATATCCTACATGGAAATTCAATATACGAAACAGAGAGGAGCAGATGTAGCAGGAGCCACTGATGCCTTGTTCCATGTTGCACTGGCCTGGCTTGAGTTCACCAGCCATGACAGACAGATTGTGTCCCTGTTTCTCTGCCCACAGGTTTTCTTCTGTTGCCTCTGCAGAGGTTCCCTCAGCCAACCTGTAGGGGTGTGTGGAATTAAGGCATTGGAGACCCCCTCGGGGCCTCCCTCAACCAATGGGGTTCCAAACAGTTCCAAAATACTCTGGTTTCCTGCCGCTCAGTGGGAAATATTTGTGAGTTCCACATTAATCTTCAGAGGGTCTTCACAATCTTTGCTGTCCTCAGAGAAAATCTACTCATTGATACACACTTTGGGGCTCTTTTTCCCTCTCCCGGTTCACTGTATCTGCACCTGTGCTTCCTAAGATCCTCTTTTAATATTACTGCCTGTGCCTTAATCCTTTCCTCAGAGTCTGAATTTGGAGGTACCAAATCAAGAGAGTGAGACTTGCTCTAGAATACAAAGGGTGGATGAGATCACTTGGCCTTCTCATATCTCATATCCCTTCCTCACGCCCTTTACTCCACCCTCCTCGGGCAGTTGGTCCCTGAAACTCCCTTGGAGCTCCAGGTATCCTACTCAAGAGCTATCTATCTCCTCTTTAAACTGTGGTGCAATTTAGACTCTAGCATACCCTGTGGTCAAGGATAGACTTTATCTGGGACTATACCCTTGTTATGTTTCTGCTCTTTCCTTATCCTTCACCTCACCTATCTATTTTCCTAGAGAGCAATCCCTCAGAAATCACATGCACCAGAATCTGGTCTCAGGTTTTGCCTCTGGGCAGCCCAAACCAAAAGTCTTCATGAACTAAACAGTAGGGACTCTTTATAAAATACTCTTTTGTAGGCTCAAACGCCTGGGAAATTCTTTTTTTTTTTTTTTTTTTAAACGCCTGGGAAATTCTTATAGGCAATGTCCTCCATCACTTGCTTCCAATCTTCTTTAGACTGAATTTCCCACATTTCCTTTTTGCTGCCCTTTCCTGAATTTTCTCCTCCCCTATTCTTTTGGATCAACAGCCCTGGTGGACCATAAAATTTTGCTGCTACACTGTGTTACAAATTTTAGTATCTATTTTAAGATACTGATATTGGCCTGTGGTTTCCTTTTCTTGAAATGTCTTTGTCTAGTTTTGGTGTCAGAATAATGCTGTCCTCATAGGATGAGTTGATAAACAGTGTAGAATAGGTTTAAATTATTCTTTAAATATTTGGTAGAATTCACCAATAAAGCCATTGGGACCTAGAATTTCCTTTTATCTCTTTTTATTTCTCTTTTTTCCCCTTATAATTCATGAGTGAGTTCCGCTCACTCTCCACTCTGTCTAGGTTAGGCCTTAAGATATGAAATTTTCTTTGCCCCTGGATGCCAGAAGCTATAACAGAGATATTCCCTTTCCACTCCCACAGTGCTCCATGAATGAGTCCTACTCAAATACTCCATAGAGCAAATAATAGTAAGCATATAGAACTTTCTGCTTTGGATCCCTAAGCCCCTCTCACTGTTGCTGCCTTGAGGCTTCCAGAGCCATACTTGAAGATGACAATGGAGTATTAATGCTGCCTGTGCTAATCCGTACCTGCCAGCTCTGGGCACTCTGTGTGCAGCCACAGCTGAGGTTTAAGACCTCAGGTTTAAGACCCAGGCCCAGGAAACCCGGGGCTATCAGCACTCCTGCTCAGTAAAGAAATTCAGCAGATAATATACCACCGTGTTCTTCTCCAATGTCAGGAAATACTAAAACCTAGTTCTCCATTTGTATTTCATTCTTGGTCTTAGTGGAGAAGACAGTGAGATGATGGTAATGCCCCCGGCTGTTTGAAGACAATCTGCTATTTTGAGGAGAAGTGTAAAATTCTTGGCTATCTCTTCAGGTACAAGGAATATTTTCATTTACCTTAGTCTAAGACCTACTACTGGAATATCAGTATTTCTTGCCCAAGGTGAAACACTTCCTAGGGTGTCTACAGGGCCAATATCTTGTTTAGACACAGTACATCTGCCTTCCATTCCTATCTTTTTTTCCCTTCCCAGCATCCAGGCTCCCTTCCAATATAGAATGCTGCTAGGCCTTCTATAGCCATGAGGTAATGCTCTGGGACTTATTTTCCACGTTTATAAACTGATAGTGTTAAAATATATAGATTCCAAAGTCCTTTGCTGTGCTAGCATTCTGTATTTCCAAGATTGACTTGCATGCCCCTTACATTTTTATCTATTCAAAGAGGAAGGTTTTCCATTCCCTCTTGGTGACTGAGAGTCTTGTTATTTCCTTAACTGATAAACAGACTCCGCAGACACGCAGCAAGTATATAAACATCAAACAAATATATGTTTCTAATGAATTATTTACAATGTGTATAAGCATTAGTGCAAGTGGTTTTGTTGAAATGGAATTATAAGTCAAAAATCAGTGCTAGATGAAGGGAGAGGAATCTTTCTTCATTTCTAGTTAGTTAAGAGAAAAAAAATTGCTCGTAATAGTGGAGGCTTTTAGGACTTTTGCATAGAGAGAGGAGGTGGCCTAAAGCCATTTTGGCAAAGAGAAAATCTCCAGTTGTAGGACACAAAATTAAAGAAAAATTAAGATGGGCAAAAGGAGTGGTGAATTTGTTTGGATGACTGAGCTCTGGGTATGCCCCGAGCAAAGTAAAAGCCACAGGACTTCCTACTCTAGCCCATGCTGTGTTTGTCATGATGCCCAAGGGTATGATGCACTTCATAAAGGAAGAGAGCAGAAAACATTATGAAAATAATAATACCAATGAACATAAGTATAGACATACTTATTGAGTGCTTACCATATGCTAGGCTTTGGGCTAAGTGCTTTAGGTATATGGCCTTGTTTAATCATCCCAACATGTGGATGCAAAAGGTAACATCATGGTTTCCCCTTTACCTATGAAGATAGTGGGGTGTATAGTTTTTAGTGATCTGTCTGGGGCCATGCTGGAGCTAGAGTTCAAATTAAAGTTTGTTTAACTGTAATATACTCTACTGATTCTGATGCACTAAAATAAATTCTTAAATAAATAAGTAATATCTAGAACAAACTTAACCTGGAGGATATGAATTGACTCTCTGATTGGGGTGACCTTAGTTCATAACCTAGAAATTTTCCCTTTTCTGAACATGGACTATTTAGACCCTGAAGACTTTCTAGATATACAAACAATTTTCTCAGAAATGGACTGTTTCCTCACTGAAAATTATAACCAGGATAACTTCATCACTGGTAGCCAAACATTCTGAATTGCCATGAGTATAAAGAAATATTGATGTGATTTTCAGAAAAAGAAATGTTATCTATTCTTTTTTTTTAAGATTTTATTTATTTATTCATGAGAGATATGGAAAGAGGCAGAGACATAGACAGAGGGAGAAGCAGGCTCCCTGCATGGAGCCTGATATGGGACTCCATCCCAGGACCCCAGGATCGCACCCTGAGCTGAAGGCAGATGCTCAACCATTGAGCCACTCTGGCATCCCAAAATGTTATCTCTTCTTATATATTTTTCCTCCTTCCCTCCTTTCCTTTTCCTTTCCGTTTTTCCCCTTCCTTGCCAATCTGAATAAAGCCTGACGTTGCCTTTCAGATTCCAAAACAAGTCTTGCCTTCCAGATGAAATAACACCTGCAAGGTTTTATACTGTGAGATGATATTAGAACTGCAATTTCAAACAACCAAATTCAATATCATTTCTTATGAAATCATTATCAACAATCGGGCTTTTTTTTTTTTTTAATCTACTGGACATTGCGCTTAGCATATACATGATCTCACAATAGCTTTTGGAATTAAGTGCTGTTATTATCATAAGTTTAAATGAAATGATATTATTATCTTCATTCTAAAAACAATAGAAGAGGGGTGCCCAGGTGGCTCAGTTGGTTAAGCATCTGCTCTTTGGCTCAGGTCCTGATCCTGGGACCTAGCTCCACTTTGGGCTCCCTGCACAGGGAGGAGCCCGCTTCTCCTTCTTTCTCTGCCTCTCCACCTGCTCCTGCTCTCCCTCATGCATACACTTGTTCTCCCTTGAAGAAATAAATAAAATCTTAAAGAAAAAAAAGATATAGGATAAGTCACTCGGTCACAGTTACACAGCTAGTAAGTAGTGGAGGCAGGATTGAACTTAAGCTGCCTGATTCTAAGGAATGTGCATTTATCATAACATCATATTACATGTCACTAGAGGAAAAGCCAGTCCTGCCAAGTCCACAGGTGACATAAATAATGGTTAACTATTAGACATCTATCCATCTCTTTGTGCATTCTTGCATCTACTCAGCCATCCCAAAAATATCTGTTATGTACAAAGAGTTTACTGTCTTTCTTAACAAGCAGGGAAACCAACTGCTTGGAGTTTTACATCCTCCTTACTCTTCTGTAATGTTTCTAAAAAGGATAGAACTAGGGGGAAGACTGGGCTGAGAGAGAAAAGTGGAGAGCCTTGTTTCTCCAAGTAATGAAGATAGTATATGGCACAAAGAGGCAAAAGATTAAGAGGTTGGGCGGGGCATTACAAGTGGAGTCAGAATGATGCATCTCTTATTCTCTGCTTCTTGGCACTTTCCTTTAACAGAGACAGGACACATGGTGTGACTCACTCTGTTTGTCCCACTTTCTTCCTGCAGTAGTAGGCTCACCAGATTTTCCCTTCAAACCCTTGCTTCTATGGACTCCTCTCTCTCTGCAGCAAAGTCAACAGCATTCCATACTTACTATGTGCCAAGCACTGAGAAATAGAGTCCCTTCCCTTAAGTAGGGTTCAGTAAATGATGATTTTCTCATGTTTATAGGGCCATGCTTTCCAAATGCTGCTCTGACAACTGGGTTCATCAGAATCACCCAGAGAGATTTGCAGCCATCACTTTATCTTTTTTGAGTCTTGCAGCAAAGTGATGAGAGGCAGACTCTGCAAGCCTAACTGCCTGGGTTCATTTCCCAGCAGCAGTACATGGCATTCATTAAGTTACTTAGCCTTTCTGGGTTTCAGTTTTCTCATCATAAAGGATGACAATCATAGTTCCTAATTCATACAGTTATGATGAGGATTAAGAGAGTTAATATCATACATGAAACACTTAGAAGCTAAATGTCTGCCAAATAGTAAGTGCCACAAATTATCAGCTATTATTGTTACTTAAAGTATAAATCATGAAACTTTGCTCAGATGGACTGGATGAGAACTTTTGGACTTGGGGCCTAGGATATATTTTTTTTCTTCCTTCGGTGATTCTATCTCTAGGTCTTGTTTTAGACCAACTGATGTGGAGTGTCCAGTGAAACATTCTTAAATACAAGTCTGTGTCTTGTCCTAGGTCTCTTTTTTTCTTTGTAACCAGTTGCCTTTACTCCTTTAGGTCTTGTTGGTATTTCATTTTTTTCTAAACATTTTTTTTCTTGTCTGGTTTCTATTGAGGCCCCCTCTGAAGATCTAATGTTGATCAGGAACCACTACTCAGAAACTAGGGGCTGATTAGGTCCTTTTCTTATGTGTGATCCATCTTCTTTGGTTGTTATTCACAGTTTGGTTGGACCTATGAAATTATAAATCCCTTGCTATAGACTCACACATATGGGGTTGCCCACAGTCAGAGTTCAATAAATATCAAGTTTGGTAATGACTGAGACACATAGTTCATGTAGATACTCTGATTGTACCTGCTGCAAACCTTTGCAAGGGCTCCATTCAATTGATAGAAGTACTTTTCTTGATATCAGCCTTGATAAATAAGCATTCTACTTTTAAAAGTCTTAAAAACATGTAATCAATGGGAAAAAAATTACGTAGTGAATAAAATGTCATGTATTTTCTTTTACTTTTACATATCTAGGACTTATTGTTTGTGTGGCATTAACCACAGCTAAATAAGACTCACAGAATCAGGAGACAATTCTAAGAAAGGTGAATAAAATAAACATGCTTGCAGATAATGACATTCTTAATAACTTCAACAGGAGGGACAATGACTTTAGAAGATACAGGTTGGCTTCCTGGTCAACGATGATCCTCCTAAGGCTATAGAATATTTGTTCCTCTCCTGCTCCAACCACTGATTCTAGAGGGGATTGCTGTCCTGATTTGTCTAAGGTATGGGCACAAGACCTGTGTTGGGTGCTTTGGCTAGCTTATAAACAATAGATAACTGTTTCCTCACCCTTCTAGAGGCTGGAGGTCCAAGATCAGAGTGCCAGCATGGCTAGCTTCTGGTGAGAGCCCTGTGCCAGATTGCAGGTGGCTAACTTCTCGTGTCCTCAAATGGCAGAGAAAAAAATGGTAAGATAGCCCTCTGGGGTACTTTGATTAGGGCAGTAATCACATTTATGAGGGTACCACCCTCATGACCTATCATTACCTCCCCCAAAGCTCTAGTTCCTAATACTATCACACAGGGGGTTAGGATTTCAAAATAAATTTGGGGCACACAAAATTGAGACCATTATACTGGTTGAATAGAGGCTTCCCCTGGAAGTTTCTGAATTGTAACTGTAGATAAGGATCATCTAGATCTGCCATGGCCATGACTAGCCTCACACAGTTGGTAGCTTAGAGAAAAAATCCAGCAGGCAGAGAGATGCACTGATGGGAGGTACTAAAAGGGAAATAAGTATGGAGTCATAGCACCATGGAGACCCTGGTTTAGTTCTTATAGCCTTACTCCAACCCCACCCTCTCTGCAGTATAGTATGCGAAGTCATTGCTTTCTCCCTTTTCCTTATGTTATTATGAATTGGTTTCATTTAACATGACATTTAATGTCATGGAGTTCTGACTTGTAGAGTGGAATAAGTTTAGAGTTGAGACCCTATAAATCTTATTCTTCTATTAATATAGTTGTATCAATGTTCATTTTGGGAGCCCAAACAGTGTCACACTGTTGGTTCACAGCAAAGTAGAGGTTAACTAACATCCCTAGACATTTTTCAGATAAACTACTGTCTAATTATATTTCTGCCTTTCTGCAATGGTCAGTTAATTCTTTTGAATAAATTTAAGATTTTATCTTTGTCTTTCTTAAGTTCCAGCTTGGTGGTTATAATCCCATATTCTAATTTATGTAAAGTTTGAAAGTTGCTTTTTGTCATCTAACATGTTATCTCTCCCTTCTGAGTTTATGACATCTGCAAATTTGATATATGTGTGTTTTATATCTTCATACATGTGTACAAGTTATACATGTTTAAACATGTCGAAAAAATTTGAGTGTTTTTGACTTCTTTGCAATTTTCCTTCTAGGCATTAATCCTCTCACAGATGCTTAAGAAGGCATGTTGAAGGCTGTCCTTTGTAGAATTGTTCTAGAGAAAAATGGGAATAACCACAATATCCCATAATTAATAGAGAAATAAACATGTAATATATTTATACAATGAGCTACATTACTATAATTAAAAGAAGTGAATTACAGAGCTAAGTATGAACACTGTTCTTAAACCATACTGATGACAAAGAACATGTGTGGAATGACCTGCATAATGCAACATGATATTATCACAAAATGTTATGTAACAAAATGTTAAAAATGGTCAATTCTACACAATAGGAACATCGGTAATTATTATTGCTATAGACTGAATATTTGTCCCCCCAAATCTGTATGTTAAATCCTAATTCCCAGTTGGATGGGATTGGAAGCAGGGCTTTTGGGAAGTGTTGGGTCCTGAGGGTGCAGCCCTCAAAAATGGGATTAGTGCCCTTGTAAGAGAGATCCCAGAGAGCGCCCTTACTTCTTTCTGCCATGTGAGGTTAAGCAAGAAAACAGCCCTCAGTGAACGAGGAAGCAGGCTCTCACTAGATACAGAATCTGCTAGCACCTAGATCTCAGACTTTCATTCTCCAGTATTGTGAGAAATGAATGTTGTTGTTTAAGCCACCCAGTCTATGGTATTTTGTTATAGTAGTCTGAATGGACTAAAGCAATTATATTATACTGTGATTTATTATATTTTTTAAAAAAATCTTTGGCACTTCTCACAGTAGCATCCATGAACATGATTGACCTACTTAATACATTTATCAAGAAAGCAAGTGAATAGGACTAGTTTATTAGTCTTCTTGGGCATTAAAGAAAATTACCTTTACCAAGGTCCCTTGCAGTTGAATCTGGATCATGTGACTGGATTCTGGCCAATGAAATGTAGATCTGGCCATGAAACTTCCTGCATGATCCTTTATGTTCTTTCTTTCCTTTCATAGTGACAATGGAGACCAAGGAAGGAGTTACCACTCAAAAGATAGCCATCCAGGGCACCTGTCCCACCTACATCAGACTATGATGTGAATGACTAATAAATCTCAGTTGTGTTAAGTCATTGAGAACCAGGAGATTATTTAGTGCTGCTTATCCTTTGATGTACCAGCTCTTTTACAAAGATTTATTCCTTGAGATAGTATTATCAGACAGTAAAGGAAAATAAAACAGATAATGTTATGCTATCTTAAATCAGCTTTTAACATTTTTTACCCTTTTCACTTTCCATTATAATCTATAGACACATTTAAGGAGAGTTGTAATTAACTTGTTGCAAAATAATTTTGAATAATTATTCTCTAAGGATAAGATTTCTGAAGAAATCTTTTTCCTTTCTTTTGAGAGTTATTTTAGGATACATTCTTGAGGTACAGACATATTTAATTTTTTCCAAAGTAATTATATCAATTTTCAATACCATCAGCAATTTTCCTGCAGTATTATGGCATTAGCTTTTAGTAATTTTATTTTTTTAATAAAACTTGTTGCACCTTTCTGTATATAAAAATATTACAATCTGCTGTGGGAACTTCAGATACTATAGGAAAGTTTGAGGAACAAAGTAAAAATCATCCATATTGCTACTGTCTGGTACCTATTGATGACATTTTATGTGGAGCCCTTGGGTTGTATGTGCATGAACACTCACACTTGAGCACACACACAAAAATGTTACATATAAATAAATATTCCCTATATAACCTACCTTAGCAATATATTTCTGTGTTTTTTATGCTAACACATACAGATCTCTGTTGTTTTAAATATGAGCTGATCTTTTCAGAAATCACTAGCCAATGTGGTTATTTGAATTCAGTTAAGATCAATTAAAATTATATTATATTAAATTAAATTAGAAATTCAGTTTCCTCCATCCCACCAGCCCTATGTCAAATAATAGCCATATGTGAGTAGTGACTACTGTACTGCACAACACGGATGTAGAACATTTCCATTAATGCTGGACAGTCTGTTGCACAGCACTGTGATTCATTTGTAAAGGTTTGCATTGGTTTATCGGACAAATCATCTATTCCTGATAATAGGTTATCCCCTGCTCATTTTTTCTCTATTCTAAACAATACTGCAAGGAATATTTTTGTAGTGATATTCAGGTAGATCCATGATCACTTTCTAAACTTTGAGGTGAAGACTAACTCCAACATAACGGCACATATCAGTCTCAGCTCTGACCCAGCTCTTGCTACACTCAGTTCTTGATTTTCTTTCTTTGACTTTGCTACCTCATTGTTAATCACATCTGGATTCTGCATTAGTCCTTTGAGCCTGCTAGAATCAAAATATAGTAAAAGAGTGCTTAAATAACAAACATTTACTTCTCAGCGTTCTGGAGACTGGGAAGTCCAAGATCAAGGCATAGTAGATTCTGTGTCTGGTGACAGCCTTCTTCTTGGTTCATGAGGGCTGTCTTCTTGCTCTAACCTTACATGGCAGAAAGGGGAGGATCTCTTTTGTCAGGGCACCAATCTCATTCATGAGGGCAGAGCCTAATCACCTCCCAAAGAACCCATCTCCAAATGCCATCACACTGGGGCTTAGGATTTCAACATAAATTTTGGGAGGACACAAACATTTAGTCTATAAGCAGATACCTTGTCCTCTCATGTTTTAACTGTTGTTTCAATAGGCTTTTTAAATCTTTATGGTCTCTATTTGTATTAAAAAATTCTTTTTACCTTTCTTTTTACTCTTTTTTAGAGGCAAACTTTCACAAAACATTCTCCTCATTTACCTTATACTTCTGTACAAGTCAGTTTAGGCTAGATTGTGCTACAGTAACAACAACAAAAAAAACCCTCAACTTCTTAGTGGCTCAGAACAATAAGATTTTTATTTTTCACTCATACTATAGCAATTGGCTGGGGTTCACTTCTATGAGAAGGAGAAAGAGCTTGGCAAATTCATACACTGTGTTTTTTTTTTTTTAAAGATCTTATTTATTTATTTGAGAGAGAGAAAGCGAGCATGAGCGGGGGAGAGGCAGAGGTGAAGCAAACTCTCCACTGAGCAGGAAGCCGAATGCAAGGCTTGATCCCAGGACCCCGGAATCATGACCTGAGCTAAAGACAGACCCTTAACTGACTGAGTGGCCCAGGCACCTCTCACTTGCTAACTCTTAAAGTTGCCTTCCAGAGGGATAGACTTGACTTCCACTCACACTCGAATGATCAAAACAAGTCATACACCTCGCCTAACTCTAAAGAAGAGGGAAGTTCACATACCTGAAAGGGCAATTGGAACACTTGGTAGAAAGCAATAAGGATGCATCCAATATTTATTTTGTAAAGGCATAATAATTTAGTAAGGATAATAATGCCTAATGGGTACCATGTGCCAAACATTTGGGAAGTATTTTACATTCATATCTCATTTAATCTTTATGATCTTAATTTTTTCACAATGATTACCCTTATTTTATAGATGAGGCATAGAAAGGTTAAGCATCAAGGTTGCCTAGCTACTAAATGGTAGAACTGGGATTCCAATTCTAGAAACTGCATGCTTAAATACTTCCTATATTACTTTGTGTTGTTTTTTAGGTTCATACTGGTGGTTTTCTCCTTTCTCATCTTTGTATGGGGGATATTTTATCCAGATAAAATATCTTTCTAGATAATGCATAGGTAAGCTTCCTTCTATGGTTTTTTTTGGGTGCAACATGGCTTTTCCCCTTGGAAAGTAAGTAGAGGGCTGGATGAAGCAACATCATATGAACAGGTCAGTCTGTATTACCTAAGAAAGGCGCCAGGAGCCATCAACATTGAAAACTTGAGTATTTTGCATAAATGTTCTCTGTTGAAACTGCTGCAGAAGCCATGGCTTTACTGAACTGTGGGAGTATCCAGTCCCTTGGAGAGGGTCTTTCCAGTCATGTATCAAGCTTTAGGCTTAGGGCAAAGACACTATTAAAAATAACTTCGTTAAGAGAAAAACCCTCTGGCCCGTGGGCTTTCTGCTAGATGTGGCTGTAACTTTATACTCCCAAACTGCTGCCTTTCCTTGTTATTCATATTTGATTAATTCTTATCTCTCCCATGGTATGCTTTTGCTTTTAGAACTTACCCCTTCAGATCAGGAGAATTTCCCCCTTCAAGTCCATATTCACCTTACTAGTACCATTATGATTTTCCAAATATGAGCAAATGACCAGGGGTGGCATGACGATTTCTCTGCCTTTTCTTGCCAGCGGGTCTATGTATATCCCTAGTTATGGAGAAATTGACTCTAAGCGTGGCTATCTTCCATCTGTTCTGAACCTGCTCGAGGGCCTTGCCCTAATTCCCCATCCCCTTCCTTTCTATAGCTGCCTTTGAGAAAAGGTAGTTCCTTCTTTTCACTGTTGATACCGAAGCTGGCAGGAATTCCTCACTTTGTGGTTCATATGTTGTTGGCACCATTCCCTGGGTCGCAGAGGGTCACTTTGTGTTCACCCCCATCTCTTTCCTCTTTGGTCATTTCAGTGATTTCCCTGGTGGGGAGGTGGGAGTGGAGATTGTATTTATGTTGTCATCTTTCCTGTGAGTCTGGTTTTTATTTTTTTTCAAACATTTTTTTAAACTTAGCAGATGTTAAAAAGTTGCTTAAATTTGCATTTCTTGATTACAAGTTAGTTTGAACATTTTCCCAGACATTTGTTTCCTATTTGTATTTTCTCTTGTGTAAATTTTGTTTGTTTGATACTTGATCATTTAGCTATTGCAGTCCTATGGGTAGTTTCTAAAAATATATGTTGCATTCTGAGTCCATTAAGGAATCATTCCTTTCTATCACTGTTGATGCAAATATTTTCTTTTTAACTATGTTTCTTTTGCATTGTATATACATTTTATAATGGCTTTCTGTCATGTTATCACTCTCTAGAATTACTTTCTTCCCTAATCTCTTTACTGAGTTAGTGGCTGACTCTTCTCCCCAGAATGTGGGTTCCTTGAAGGCAGGGACCCTGTCTGCCCTATGTCTGTATGCTGTGTACTGGTTCACCTATACACTGACTTCCCAGTACTTAAAAGAGTGCCCGGCACACAGTAGTTGCTTAATAAATGTTTATTATATAAAAATATGTTTTATTGCTTCAAATCCTCCAAAATGACCGTATCTTCTAAATGGTATAAATGTTTGTTTTTTACCAGATTGTTTGATTAAATGAAAGCACTTAAGATTCTTTAATTTTACTGGCATACATCTACATTGTTTTCGCTCAGACTATTATCTTAACCCCGTATATTATTTGACATTTCTTTCTTTCTTTTTTTGTACTATTTTTAAATCACATATTAAATTATTGTGTTCCATGAATTAAATTTCCTAATTTTGAAACATTACCATGTGAGTTTTATTATTATTGCTTAAAATAAGATTTAAAACAGATTTCATGGGTTTAATTTTCCCTCATAGTTTTTCTTTTAAAAATATTCCTTAATAATTGTACTCATATTCTTTCAAGTTAATTTTAGAATCATTTGGAGGTCATTACTGATGGGTCCTCATAATTGCTACCATCTTTTCTAAATGCCTACAAACTAAATAATTGTTAATTTGGTTATGGATTGGCATCAAACTTCTTAGTTTGTCATTCCTAGTATCCAGCTTTCCTGCCTTCTAAACCTCTGAATAGTCACTGGGTATTGTATGTAAGTGATGAATCGCTGAATTCTACTCCAGAAATCAATATTGTACTGTACGTTAACTAAATAAAATTTAAATAAAAATAAATAAATAAAACTCAGAATAGTATTTTCCCATCTCTGAACTTCGGAAGTCTCTTCCATTTTTCTTGATTACTTGAAGGTTAATAACGGTAGCTATGAGATTGCACCTGCGAGTTTTGTTGGTGTCCTAGAGTGCAATTCTGTATGGATTGTTGATTAAAACTTATTAAATGAATGAAGGGATTTTTATATGGTCTTCATTGATGTCTTAAGTTGCAATTTCCACCCCATATACATTCCACCCTTCTACTTTAACAACTTTAATCATAGTTAAATCAGAAAACAAACTCCTCTTTTAGATAACCTATATAGTCTTCCACTCATTTTCCATATTCTTTCTTTTTTAAGATTTTATTTATTTTGAGAGAGAGAGAGAGAGCACGAGAGCAAATGAGTGTGTGTGGGGGGGAGGGGAGCACAGGAGAGGAGAGAGACTTTCCAGCAAACTCCTTGCTGAGTGCAGAGCCTGACACAGGGCTCAATTTTTTCACAACTCTTAGATAATGACCTGAAAGAAAGCCAAAAGACGAACCTTTAACTGACTGAGCCACCCAGGCACACTTCCATATTCTCTCAATAAAAATAAAAGCACTTATGTACCAGGTTCAGTTCTAGGCTTGTGGATTTTTTTCACTTAGTGCTAAAACAATGGTCATTGTTCTTGCTTTTGTGTATCATAAAAGCCAAGGTTTTCTTTTTTTTCCGTAGTCCTAAAAATAACTAGAAGGAGGGAGAAAAAGGGGGAAAAAAAACCACTGGAGTTTTCTAGCCTTCATATTTCTAATCAGAACTGTTGAATTTTTAGAGACACATTTGAATTATTTTCCCCAGCTTTGTCATTTGTTCCACATTCATCTAAAGTGGGTAGCAATTTGTGGGCTCAGGGATCCTTGTCAGACTTGCTGCCACATCTTGGATATACGTTTCAAGACCACAAAGCTATGCGATTGTTTTTTCAGGTCTGAGCCCCAGTGGAAGGAACTGACCAGCCACCTTGATGAGTCACTTCCCTTTGGGGAACTAGTTGTGTTCTTCCCCGAAATCTCAACCTTTAAATTCTTCGTAGCAGTCAGTACAGGGTAATCCTACTTCATCTGGAGGTTTACAGTTAATCTCCAAGAGGAGACTCAGTGTGCTTTCTCCACTTATTCTTCCTTCAGTCTTAGTATCCTTCTCCCCTGACTTGTACCATTCACTTCTGTAATCAGTACCAGTGGGTACACTTTACTGCTTTCTCTTTGCATTCTTTTATCATCCGTTTGAAGAAGTTATCATCCTCTTTTATAAAGGTAATTGGGAGGATATCTCTCAGCTCTTTCATTCCTATTCTTTTCTAACAGGTTGCATAAACAGCAAATGCACTTCAGCCTTTGGCATACACTTTGAAGTTCCTTAAAACAGTTCCTTTGGTATTCATAATTTTGATGATTGGATTAACAAACTCACCCTTCACCCTCCATGCCCTCTCCCCCAGGAGCTTTTTCTGTAAAGTTTGTATATAGAATGTAGAAGACTCAAGTTGTTATGGAGATTATAAAGTTGAGAGATACAAATGTGGACTGAACTTCTTATATATATAGGAGTCCATAAAAAAAGTTAGAAGTTTAAACTGCATAAAAATGGTACCACCTAAGGGAAAGGCAAATTGAATCATTCAATTTGTTTAATCTGTTCTCCCTAGATAGTGCTTGGCTGGACACCACCAATATTGGCCTTGATGATTTCCTTTTTTGTTTGTTTTCATAATTGACCAACTTTCTCCCTCCTTAACACCAACATTTACACAATCTCAAAGCTATGATAATGCATTCAAAGATGTTACCTCAAAGTTCTATTGGCCTGAAAGCCATCCTGCCTCTGTCAAGGGTCTCTACATAGATATGTTCTGACCAATAGTTCTTATTTTGCAATTTGACATTCAGAATGCAATCTATTTTTGCTGTTGCTAAGAGTCGCCTAATTGTGACTTCCCAAATTTGTGTAATTCTAACTTAAGTTTGCCTTCTTTTCTCTAGACAGAAAGGACATAAATTTAATTTGAAGTTAAAAGAATCTTCTATTAAAAGGACCATTGTCCAACAGTGGACAATGGACTGGAAACATCCAAGCATTGTTTGGTGACTATCAGAAATGGTATAAATGTTATTCTAGCAGTTAAGGGGAAGTTGATCCCATTTTCCAAAGATCCCTTAAACCTTAGACTCTTAAAACTAGCAGAGAAGTCATCAGAAGATAAATCTAAGAGTTGATATAGGCCAATGGCACACCGTCTCTGAAATGAAGATGAAAATGTCAGGAACAAAAGATCTTAAAGGCTATTGTTCTCACCATGTGAAGGGGGGAAAACATAGCTTTATGAGACTCCTGGCTCAATAATCCTGCAGAAAAATCAGGTCATGCTGCACTTTAAAAACTCTTAGATAACCTTTCTGGCCTGTCAAAATTAGTGGAGAAAATTTTAATGATACTCAGATCTATTGATGTTTTATGCACTGAACTTTCTTGGAGAAATCAGGGGACAACATACCATTATAAAGTTTAGCTTTACTTCTCTCTTACATAAGTTTTGATCACATATCTTTTTTTTTCTTTCTTTTTTTTTTTTTTGGAAATAAAAATGCTTTATAAAATGTCATCCTTGAGAGTTTTGGTCGATGTTTTCAGGGTCTGTCATTTTGGTTAGCCATTAGATGGCTCTGTGTCATTTATGTCAATATATGAGAGTAATTGACCAAGAAATTTCATTGACTGATAACGTTGATCATTCATACACAAGTGTCTAGATGTTTCTGCAGTAACGTTTTTTAGAGGAACAATCTCCTTAACTTGCCACTTTCCGCCCCTGAGAAAAGTAAGTTGTTTCTGAAGAATTATATGACCTTTGACCTCACCGCAGGAGGGAAATGAAGAGTGACCTCTCTGTGGGTAACCACGAAGTTGTCCTTTGGTTATGAACTCATCCAGAGTTGACTTGCCAATGTTTGTGTAATAGTTACACAGAACCTCGAACACTGTGGGTGCATTGAGAGGTATCTGGGAAATGTAATGTACTTTAAATTACCAAGAAGTAATTTGATCTGAATAAGGCAACTCCAAAGAGAGCTCATTATGTTTCACCAAAATGCAATTGCAAACTGTAATTGGATTTCTTTTTAAGATGAACAGCAAACCCAGGGAAGTGGTGCATTTATCATTTTTGTCAATCCCTTTCTAGAACTTGAGCACTAGGGGCGATGGCATAGTGTCACCCCTTCAGGAACAGAGAGTATCCTCTAACTCAGATAGGGTAGGCAGATATTGCTGTTACTCTTCTCTTGTACACAATAGCCATTAATGGGTTTTAAGCGGAGGAGGCATTATTCAGTGGACATTTTTAGAAGGTTAATCTGAGAGCAATGTTTAGAGAAGACTGGGGGTCAGAAAAGAAATTAGAGGAAGATAGGAAATGAGACTGTTGTACTAGTCCAAACCTATAATATTAGGGCTTTGGACGTGGGTGGTGGTGGTGGGATTGGAATGAGAAATGTGAGTATGAGTAATAAGTCCATGTCACTGTGTCCACAGCATTTAATTACTCGTTGCATATTGGGGATGGTGTATAATGGAAATAACCCTCGTCTAAGTATTAGGAAAAAAGGTTTTCAGGGCAAGGTTGAGGCTAAGTTTTCTATTTTATGAAATAAAGGAATTGAACTAGATGAACTCCAATTGCTTTCTGCGCCTAACATTTTGAGATATGGGTTTTAAGGCATTATAAATTTGCCCTCCCTCCATGTAGGGAGGCTTAGCATTGGAAATATACAGTTGCTATTTGGTATCTCCCTATTTGGTGTCTTACTATCACCCAAGTACCCCAAATAGATCCGTGCTAATAAAGGCCCTCAGTTTGAAAACCATATCAACCTTTCTGATCCTTCTCCAGCATCAAAGATTGTCTGTCTTAGATGTACTTATGTTGGTAGACTGTCTCCCAAACTAACTTATAGCCTATAATGGCTAATACATTTTTTTCCCTCAGAGATAATGTTTTATCTTTGTATAGTCAGCCCAATTTTCAGAAGTATATTTTGTTTAGACTTTTCAGGAACACTGTGAGGCATATAAACATTGGGGGTATCAGTAGGCCCATTCTACAGATGAAGAAACTGAGACTCAGGACAATTAATTAGGCTGTACAAGATCACACACCTAATAAGTGGTGAAGATAGAATGGGATGTATATTTTCTTACTCCAAACCCATTACATCTTCCACTCCATGTGCATATTCGTGGATATTTTAAATCCCTGGGCCAGAATATGGAAGTATTTTTGGGCCAGGGGGATTTGAAACCATTGAAAGATCACCATTTGGCCTGCTTTCCTACTTCCAAATATAGTCCCTGCAACCATCTCATTTTGAATAGTTCTGACAATATACTACCTAGTAATCCATAGCAATAATGATCATAATCACACTTTCTCCCTGACCATCCCAAAGAACGTTTAGTGTATTAATGTTGTTAATTAATCTTCATGACATCCTGGCAAATGAAGCAGATTGCAAGTAGGATGTCCCACTTGGCTGACTGGGAAGCTGAGGTAGAAAGCAAGGTTACAGAGCTGCCTCAAGGTGAGAATAAATCAGCAGAGCCGGTGAGCCAAGAATAGCCTTTTCACAGCTGAAGCTTAAAAGTCTGTTGGGAAGGGGCTCTTGCTATTCTTCTTAGAAGATTACTGTTCAGACACCAGAAGAAAAAAAATGTCACTTTAAAGCCGAGCTTTTCTTTGCTTAGTTATTTTTCAGTGCTTTTGAATTCACTATTTCTCTTCTGTGGGGTTCCCACCCTTTTGCAACTGAGGTGACTCAATCTTTCTTCTGGGAGAATATGCCTAATTGTCCTGTGGATGACAATTTCCCTTACCCCTGTAGTGTCACCTCCCCTTTATCTTCTCTCTGGGTTTTAATGGTTTTTCTGAAATTTGTTCATTAGTTTTTGCTTCCTCTACTCAGGAACCTAGAACGGAGTCCTGTCTTTACAGCCTACAATTCTCCATTGTGGGGAAGAGTAGTTGTTTTCAGTGCTGTATTTCAATATTTTATTTTCATCAGAGAGAAGACGGAATGACTTCATCTGTGTTAAAAATGATGATTGTGTCCATAATCACGTGCCCAGTCCAAGCTCTGTGTGGTTTCTGTGGTTACTGCGGCACTGGAAGAGTGGCCTGTATAGCAATGACTGATTGCCCTGTGGTGAGGCTAAGGAGGAGAGTGTTGTTTCTCTGTGGCAAGGAGTCCAGTTTCACTGGGGGAAAGGGAATGGGATTCCTGTAGGCTGACAGGAAGACCATGGTAATCTGTGGGAATAGGAACAATTACGTTGCTCTCTTGTTGGGAAATGTGTTCGTCTTTAACCTTGAGCCTGACCAAAGAATCCTTTATGATTTACTTTGACACTGTATTTAAATCCCCCACAATAATTAGCTATCTTTCAAACATCACCAGGAAATGGGTTATCAAAACAATATTACTATTTTTTTTGGTAAAACTATCTTTAAAAGCCTAAGCCACTTAGCTCAGCAAAGATAAAGAATGTCAAACAAAACCCACACCAGAACATCACCAAAATGTTTGCTGGCCCTTTTCTCAAAATCACTGTATGTGACATTTTCTGGAAAGTTTCATGTGATCCAGATGAGTAGTATAGGATGGGAAAGAGCCCAAGTAATCTTTTTATGAAGGTCTTGCTCAATACGTACCTTGTGTGACTTGAGACAAGTGAAATGTTAGAAGAGGAAATTAACATGCTGACAGAGTTCTGGCAGTTTCAGGGGCAGGGATAGCAAATAAATGCTATATGTGTTGTCACCTGCCATCTCCAAGTTCATGGCAGACATCACTAATGGATCATATGACTCTTCCCTACTGAGCCTGTTCTCAATTCATGGTCTTTTTCCCCATGGCTAAACATAGCCACAATCGAATGATAGGACTATTATAATCCCTGTTTTAGGCAACCTGACTTGCCCTATTTTCCTACAGAATAAAGCCAAAAAAGCAGGGTGAAGGGAGTGGTCAGGGCAAGTTGGTGTTAATATAGTTTAGGTATTTTCCAAGAGATCTGGGCTAATCTGATATCTGGAACTATGGTGGAATTATCTCCAAATTCAGGACACTTAATACTGCATCATTAACAAAAGAAAGGCAATTAAAAATATCAATGTTTTACCTTTAGAATTAAAATTTGATAATGCAAAGAGTTTGGGGAAGGTTTGGGGAAATGTAATCTCATTTACCTTGGGATAGTAGAAATTGGATATACTAGAATTTTGGAAGTCACTTTAGGAAAGTCCAAAACAAAAACTAAACGCACATATCACTTGTCCCAGTAATCCCACCTAGAGATCTGTTTCCACAAATATTTAAAGATACGTATTTTAAGAGTATCACAGCATTGATTGCAAAAATAAAAATAAATGTACAATCTATATTTGTCTCACTAGAATATGATGCAGATAAAATGGTAGATGGCATTGTTTCTTTATAATCATTCAATTCGTTTTCATCCTGGCTATGCCTCATTGCTCCATTGGCTTCATGCTTGGCCATATAACATGTCTTGCCTATGAGATGTGAGTGAGTATATTTGCCACATTCTAAAATGTGATTGCCTAGCTTGGCTGAAACCCTTTTCTCCAAATCTTTATCACATGAGCTTAATGTTACATAGTGGCTACTTTATCAGCTTAGATTACAAAATGAGAGAGTAAGTTGAACAGAGCTTATTGGGGAAGAGGCAGATGAGCCCAGCTAAGTCAAGTGATGCCCTTAGAATTATAGCTGATCTGTAACTATCATGTAGCATGAGTAATGAATAAATATTTGTTGTAAGCCACTGAGGTTTTGAGGATGTTTGTTATATAGCACTGCCACAACAAAACCTAACTGATACATCTAACTTGGAAAAAATGTCAGGGATAAGCTAAGTGAAAAAAGTGTATAACCTAACAGCATAACCAATATGATTGACATTCAGAAAAATCTATCTATCTATCTTTATCCATCCATCCATCCATCCATCCATCCATCCATCTTTGCCTGTATATGTATAGAAAAATACCTGAAAAGATGTATAGAGAATTATCAACAGTAGTTACTTCTGAAATGGTTGAAGGCAGAAGGGAAAGAGAGATGAAGCATTTAATATTTAATTTGTTATCTTAACTGCTTGAGTTTCTCGTCAAAATGGGTTACTTTTAGAAATAAAAATATTAAGGAAGATTTTCCTTTTTAGCCTTTGCTATTTTGGGTATTTGTTCTAATTTTGATTATTGATTTTATTATGTCATTATACCTTTATTATGCCATTATACTGTACTGTGAGTTCTGGTGTGGAAAAAAAATCCACAAGAAATGTCAAGGCTCTGATAAAGAAAACAAAACCAAGTTCTATATTCATTACTTAGAGACATAGCTTGAAGTCTAACCTGAGATTAGTCCCAAACGCTGAGAAATTAGGTGGAGAAGAGTGAAGGGCTTCTGGCAGTGACGAGTTGCTGCCTGGGTTTGTGTTCCCAAGTCACCAGGACAAAGACAAACACAGGAAATCTGAAAACAGATTGGCAAGTGATTTCTCTCTTCTTCCTCTCCCTCTCTCTCACCAGATTTGACTCTTTTCTCTGTGCAAAACAACGAATCATAATCATAGTGTGTTTAAGATTTTTTTTCTAATTTAAAAAATAACAAAAAAGCCTAACCCCAGACAAAACTGAGAAGTAATCCTTTCCCTAATCTATCCCAGACCAAGAAAACTCATCTTTCCTTTGTCTTATTCCTTTGTGATTCATATACTGGAAAAACAAAGATCTCTTTTCCCTTGAGGCCATTGTTCCTACAGTTTCCTCTCCATAGAATATCCCTCCCTCACCTCTTCTTTTACCTCAGTAATTCCTGGTAATCTTCAGAGCTCAGATGTTACCTCACCCTGAAGCCTGCTCCGCCCCCAAGGCTAGGTAGCTGCCTTCCTGTGTGTCCCAGTATCACAGCATACAAAGAGAGTGTGGAGCTATCATGTTCTCCTGTAAATGCCCATTTTCCTGTCTTCCTTGTGCATTGAGCTTTCTAAGATTGGGCACCGTGGTTTATTTATCTCAATATCCCTAATAACTCATCCTGTGCTTGGATTGCGACAGGTGCCCAATAAATATTTGAATATTTATTCAATTAACAAAGTGTGATGGTTTGATAATCTGTATTCAGATGTTAATGTCTAACGTTTTAGGAATTTTTGCCTTTTAATAAAAATGGGCAGGAATTTTGGATTCTTCTATTAATAGGCTCTTAGAGCACTTGTTTTTTTTTTTTTTTTCCCAGAGCGCCTTCTGACTCTTAGAGTGACCAAATATCTTGATTTGGCTGAGACTGAAGGGTTTCCTGGGATATGGGAATTTCAGTGCTAATATAGGAATAGTTGTGGGAAAATTTGATGGCTGGTCACTCTCCTTTTCAATGAATCACATAAGAACCACCAGTTCTTCTTATACAGAGATCAAGGCCAACTGTACCATCCTCCTCTCACTGGAGCTCAGAAAGACCACCACAATTAATATGTTACTACCAGTATTGCTATTTCTCCTACCGCCTCAGGGGATAATTTCATCTTCATTTATAACACATAAAAGAATGCAGATTGAAATCTTCCATTCCTTTCTGCTGTGCCCACAAAAGGTTATCAATCAATGCAAAGAGCATATTAAGAAAATAGTGTAAGAGCTTAGAGGGCAGGGTTTCTGGCTGTTTTTATAGTGCCAGGAACAGTGCTGAACCAATGCTGCCTTCTTAACTTTCTCATGCCAGCAGTGGTGATGAGAGAAAGAAGGGTTTCAAGGCTGCTAGTCATGTTCCAAGTTACCACAAATCATGCAGTCTGGCTAAGAGTCAAGGATCCTTAAGCAAACATACCCCAAATAGTCTTTCAAGGAATGTTGATGTGCTCTGGCTAAACAGACAAGCTCTTGTCTCTGTCAAGCCTGCAGGTTTCTACCAGAAGTCAAACTGCCTTCCCTGTAATGGGAAAAGGTTGGCTAAGGCCAGCTGGTGGGCACAGCTGTGACTTACAGGGATTTCCAAATCCAGACTCCAGCAGGAAATCAGTTTTCTGGCTGGCAGCTGTGCTCCAGCTGTGATGGAGCACAAAGGGCTCTCCCGGAAGACAGCTGAGACCGAACCAGATCCCTGCTCCCAACTGCTCAGTCTTCTCCAGAACATTGAAGTTTTCTCTGGAAGCATCAGATTACATGAAACAGGGACATTCTCCAAACTGTGGCTTGACGAAGCTTTGACCTCTCCACAGTTTTTGTTTCTTCTCTGTGCTTTCCTCTGAGCTTGCTTTTGGGGCCAGTTAGAAGCTTGGGTGAGATGGGGCAAAGAGAGCATTAATTTGAAAAGAGCAATGGTTTATTACCATTTATTCAGTCAACAAATATCTACTGGGCACCTATTCACAGCTGTGTTATTCTCAGTGTCAGTGGGCCCATAATAAACAGTTACATCTGTGACTTTCCTCATTTCTTCTGTCCACTAGATGAGGCCCTTAGAGCACGTTGGGTATGAACACCAGGGCAATGTGTTTCTAGGTAGAAGCACTATCTACCAAAGAAATGTCTTCAAAATATTTTCTGGCAAGATAACATGTTGACAGGATAATTGTTAAAACTGATAATAAAATGTTAGAAGTATCAGTTTATAGGTAAGACAGTGAAATACAGGGAGAAGGAGGCAGAGAGAAAGACATCAAAGATTGTGTAGTCCAATCCTTCTTCCTTCCCCTATCCTTATCCTAGGCTTGCTCTCCTGATGTTATTACCTACCTAAGCCTCTTATTCTGGGGATGTTCTTGATGCCTGCCTTTGTTGGCTTCTCCTGTGGCTCTGGGTAGAGCTGACCCATTAGAATGGGAGAGGTAACCTTCAGTGGTGAGATGGCAAGCAGTATCTGTCCCCACAGAAAGAAAAGAAGGAATGTCTCCTGTCTTAGCTACTATTGCAGAGCTAATAGTAGCTACCCTAAAACTTAGTGGAATAACACAATTATTCTGTTTTGCTCACAGATTCTATGGGCCAAGAATTAGGACAGTACAAAGCAGGGGTGGTTCATTTCTGCTCCATTATGTCTGGCACCTCAGCTAGAAAAACCTGAAGACTAGAAGTGATGTGATAAATGGAGGCTGGAATCATCTGGAAGCATCTTTACTTTTACCTTTATTTTTTTAGAAGATTTTATTTATTTATTTGAGAGAGAGAGAGAGAAGTAACAAGAGTGGGGGGAAGGATAGAAGGAGAGGGAGAGAGAATATCTCTCAAGCAAACTCCATACCGAGAGTGGAGTCCAACAGCGCTCCATCCCATGACCCTGAGATCATGACCTGAGTCGAAATCAAGAGTCAGACACTCAACTGACTGAGCCAGCACCCCTAATTTTATCTTTAAAGGTTGACGCTGGCTGTCAGCTGAGACCTCAGCTGAGCTATAGGCTGGAGCACCTCCATGTGGTTTCATCTCTCTATAGTCTCTCTGAGTAGACTAATTGGCTTCTTTACAGCATTGCAACTATTTTTCCAAGAGCAAGTTTTCCAAGACAGTAAGAGGGCATGGCATTCTGATACATCCTCCTGTCCTATTCTATTGGTTGAGGCAATAACAAAATTCTATCCGAGTTCAACACAGAGGAGACATAGATCCCATCACTTGATGAGGGTAATGTTAAGATGACATTGTAAGATAAGCATGTGGGATGGTAGATATTGCTGTGGTCATCTTTCTAAAATACCATCTGCCACATCTTTCTAAGTTAAAAGTTTGAGAAAAGAGGTTAGAATTTAGGTAAGGCTGGGGAACTGGAAGAAATTAATTTTTTTTCTTTGGAATTCTTCTGACTTTCTGAATATGCTCTGCTGATTAAGCCTCCACACCTCTACCCTTGCAGTTCACTCTGCCATGTATGTACTTTCCCATCTTCTTTGTTAGGCATTCTTTGATTTGATGTCCCACACATAATTCTGTTGGCACTTCATTGCTAAAATCTCTTCTGATGAATCAAGATAGAATTAACCACACACTTCCCTATTCTCCAAATAATAACTAAAATGTAATGAGCACTTTACTATGTACCAGGCACAGTTCCAAGTAATTTACATGTTTTAAATATTTTATTCTTCCCAGCAAGCCCATAAGGTAAAGAACATTATTATTACTCATATTTTACAAGATGAAGAAACTGAGGCACAAGAAGATTAACTAATTTGGCTAAGGACATGCAGCTTAAAAATGATGCAACCAGGATTTAAGGCAGAGCCAGACATTAAGCCAGACCCACTGTGAGGGACAACTGGGAGAAAGACTTCAAAATGATGTTCGTAGAAAATATTTACTAAGTTATTTACTCAAAGAGAGGAGGTAGGAGGTGAAGCCAAATTCCTGAAACCTTCATCAACTCAGTCCTTTCAGTGATTTTAGGCACTCTCCCCAATAGTATACAATGAATCAAAGACCCGATTAAGATCAGATGTCAAAGTACTAACCGGAAAATTTTCTAGCAATGCAAACCTACTTGTAGAAGAGGAGCATTAAAAAAGACTGAGAACACACAATTTAAAATCATTATTTTTGAAATATCTCTGTGAAGTCTGGGAAGGGTTAAGAATATGATCATCTCTTTTCCTTTTCTCCCCATGGAAGAAAAGTAGAATTTTAAATAGCTCCTCTTCCCCTGCTTGGCAGTATTCTGACTTCGGAGGATGCTTCTAATTGCTCAGAAGCACAACCTTCTCTCCTTGAGAATCCTGGCAAATGATGTAGGCATTTTACTGTTTCTTTGCAGCTTTCCTTGCCCTCCTTACCTTTCTTCCATCCGACACACATCTGTGCAGTCACTAAGCATGAGTGAGGGTTTATTTGACCTCATATTCCAGGCACACTTTTTTTTTTTTTTTTATAAGAGTTTCTAAAGTGAAAGGGGCAAAGGATGTTTCAATGTCGTTGGGTCATTTTAATTTTTCTTGAATGGAAATAATTAACTGTCGTCTGATTACATGGGTAGTTAGCATCGAATATGCATATGTCTGATTCATTTGGAGAGAATTACCAGTCAAGATGCCAGAGATTGCAGAAGCTCCAGGGAGGGGAAAACTCAAACTTCTCAGATGCAGAGACTTCATCCAAAAGTAATCCTGGACTTTTATTTCCTGTAAGAGGCTTTCCAAAGCCTGCATTCTCATTTTTCTGTTGCTACTACTGCCATAGACCTGAATTTCCCCTCCAAAGTCTAAGTAAGGTTATAGGAAGCCATGAATCCTTTCTAACTTTGTAAATTGAACACTTGATCTCTGTCAGAGGTCTACAAAGTGATCTGGTACCCAAGATGCAGGTTAAAATGCTTACCTGACTATTGGAAGGGGTCCTTGAGAGGACTTGAGGGACATTTGACCTGTGATCTGAATTGGGATCATTGGAGGCTCAATAGTGCCTCCTTGGTCCTTGGAATGGATGTTCTGCTCATTGTTCCCACAGTAGGAGCTCTTCCAAGGTTGTAGTCTTGGGAGAGTAAGGTGTTGTTGAGACCATCTGGATGGTATACGAACTGAACCCAGTTAAGTTAACCTGTCTATAAACTTTTAAGATTCTGGTGGGGAGGATTGGAGATCTACCCATCTTGTGGATGCCCAAGGCAAGCTTAGTATGTAAGTTTCTCCATGTACAGGGGCCAGTTTATGAACCAACATTCCATGTGACCAATTTCTTCTCCTTGCCCCTATGCCCAAGGTTCTCAGCAGCCTACCTTATAATTTATCTTTTTATAGCCTTATTTCCTATTATTTGCCTGTGATTGGATGGTGGGAGTTTGTAGAAATAATGCTGGGAACCAACTGTGGGGGTTTGAAATGGAATATATCAGAATTCAAGACTTAACAGAATTTTCAACAAATATTTCCTGAGGGGATGGAAAAATTTCAAAAGTACTCTTTATTGACCAGCATGTTTCTCTTGATGAGTCTCAATTCAACATGGCTTCTTAGCCATTTTTGTGCACCTCTTTTTTGGTTCTTTATGAAATGATTGATTGGACATTTGTTCTTCGGGCTAAATATCATCGACATAGTTTTGTTTTCTGTCTTTTTTTCTATTCTTTTGAATCGCAAGTAGAATTTCAGATATATCATGTTGGCTTGGCCTGTGGCTACCTCCTGCTCAAGTCAATCCAAAGATGTGCTTTTAGAGAAGGGATATGTGGCACATAAATTGCTGTGCTCTGCTCCTGAGCCATCAAACATTCTTTGTTAACATTCTCATTTTCCATTAAATGAGCTATTGTTGCTACAAGTCAGTGGTTCCACTACAGAATTTGTAGCACAATAAACAAAGTGTAAAATGTATGTAATGAGGACTGCCTCTAATTTCCCTTAATTGCACATTGAATTACAGCCAGCATGACCCTGACACCAACATTACTTCCTCAATACATAGCCTTGATGTACAGCAAATTTTTCTTCCATGACAGGTTTATTTCTTTGTTGAAGAACTATTTAAGAGGTATTTCATTGTATGTTGCAAAGATGTAATTGGGCTCTGGCTGGTTTATTCACTTAATAGGTGTGGTAATAATTATATGTCACTTTTTAGTATATGGGCTCCTCATTCCTTTCCAGGTTGATTGCTTTATCTAGGAGGCATCTAATGGAGTTGCTCTAAAATAATATCTGTGGGAAGATGAACTGCAGATTTATTTCTCTCTGTAAGCTCAGGGCTTTGGTGTGTTCAGAAAAAAATGGCAGCTTTATATCAAATAAGGCTGAAAAGAAGGTAGTGGAATGTGTATATAAGATTACTTTTACTTAATATTTAAAGTATATTTTTCTTGAATGGCAGGGAAAATCTCTAGACATATTGATTTCTTACCAGCCAACTATTGGACACAAAAGGGATGATGTGCATTGGAATTAAGGTCCAAGAGAAACATTCATGTGATAGGTATTCATCATATTATGTAATCCAAAACTAATTTTTATTTGATTTTTTGCACCTCCAACATTAGTCCTAACTGCTTATCCACTTTAAATATTGTTTTTCTTATTCAATATTTGCTTCTCCATTTGTTTTTTTAACTGATTATTGAGTCTAAGGTATATTTATCATACAATTTAGAAATATCAACTTAAGTATCGAGGATGGGTAGAACTGAGAGTAAGAAAGATGCAATAGTTTGGAAGGAATAATTGATTCTTGGCATAGCACAGTAGGATCCAATGAGTGAACCTCTAACAGCAATCTGATCTGAGGGGTCATTGGCTTGGGTGATAACAAGGTGGCATTGCTTGGACCAGCAGCAGGTTGGGTATAGCTACAATGACATTGGTGATGACAGAAGCATGGTTTTCTGTGGCCACCAATGGTGGCTGCTTCAGTAAATTTGTTCCATATATATATCTTGAGTGGTGGTGGCAGCAGCAGCAGTAACTGTCATCAGAACGAAGCAGTTGCCCTGGTGCCTTGAGTGGATACCAGTGGCAATTGAAGCTGAAGATCTCACCATAGCAGTCAAAGAGAGTGGAGAGGGAAAGAATTGAAACACTGTGGTTTGCAATCAAACTAGTGCTCCAAGAATAATACTTACTGGGAATTATCTGTGTCTGAGCCTTGGTTATGGGGTGGAGAAGTTAATTTTCCATTCAAGCTAATAGAAGCAAAGTCAGAGAGTAATTGTACATGTTGTGTAAGACTGTGGTATTAAATACAATACTAGGTATAAAGCACATAAAACAATGCCTGACACACAGTAAAAAAATAACAAATTTTATTAATATAATATGATAATGATATTATTATTACTATTCCCTCTTGTTAAGAACTTATTAAGCCCAGAGGCTGGACTAAGATCTTTACTTATCTATGATGGACAGAATTTTTTTATCACTCAACTTTAGTTTATATATTGGTATGAACTGAATTATGTCCTTCCTAAATCTATATGTTGAATCTCTAAACCCCAGTAGGACTGTATTTGGAGATGGGGCCCTAAGGAGGTAATTAAGGATAAATGAGGTCATCAGGATGGAGCTCTAATTTGATAGGACTGATGTCTTTTTTTAAAAATTAATTAATTAATTAATTATTAATTAATTTGAGAGAAAGCGCACGAGCAGGGGGAGGGACAAAGGGAGAGTGACAAGCAGGCTTCCTGCTGAGTGGGGAAACCGAAGCAGGGCTTGATCCCAGGGTCCTGGAATCATGACTTGAGCCAAAGACAAATGCTTAGCCGATTGAGCCACCCAGGCACCTAGGACTACTATCTTTGTAAGAAGAGGAAGAGACACCAGTGTGAGCGCAGAGAAAGGGCCATGTGAGGCCACAGGGACAAGGTGCTATCTGTAAGCCAGGGAGAGAGGTCTCACCAGAAACCAATCCCATGGGAATCACGATCTTTGTTTTCTAGCCTCTGGAACTGTGAGAAGATAAATTTCTGTTGTTTAAGCCACCTAGTCATGGTATTCTGTTATGAAAGCCAATTTAATACTTACAGATTTAATACATACATTGAAAACAAATATAAAACCAAACCTTCCCCCCAAATCCTTTATTTTCCATAGTTCCATTTATTTTCTATGACTTGACTTTTTGTTGTCCTACCCTATTGATGAACAGAACAGTTAGTCTTGTCAAAGATTTCTTGGCTTTCTGGTGTATAACCAATTGTTTGTTCAGGTAGTACCCCTACCCCTTGCCTTCCCAAGATGGTGCTTGGGAGTAGAGGAACACTTGCTTCTTCTTGAGGTTTTGTGGCACGAGGTCATTCTGGTCTTCTCCTGAAAAGGAGTTTGTACTGCATCCATTGCTGAAGTATTTGCAAAGTGTAACTAGTTTGCGTCACATTTAAAGGCCTGCTGATTTCCTCCATGGTTGACTTGGGCTTCACCTTAGCTGTCTCTGGGGTTACTGGACCTTTGGAGCTGGTTGTGACTCCTGTTGCATTGCTTGGGCTCCCGGGAACTTCAAATCCTCCACAGACCTTGGGACTGAAGTGGGAGCAGGGCTGAGGGTAGAGGGTAGAAGAATGCTCTTTGGAGCACTTCTATCTAGCACTTTCCTAGGTCATTTCTACTCTATTAGACACCATGTCTGCATTTCTGCCACCCAGGTCATCTGTAAAAGGCATAAGCTCTGGAGAGGCAAGGAATAAGCACCCTACTTTGAAATCCCTGACTCTAACTAGAGGCTTTTAGATCCCTCCCCCAACCCCCTCAAAAGTGACAGGGAAAAAATTTACTTAGGTCTGCTCCCCAATTTCTCCTCTTTTCCCACTACTATGTTCTGTCTCCTCATTTTCCACTTTAACTCCAGTGACAGAAACTGCCCTTCAGTCTCATGCTCCCCTTCCCCAACTCAAGGCTTATGTTAAAACTGTGTGCTCTGGTCTTTCTAGCTTTGGCTTCTTATATATAAAGCTCACTTTTTGGAGTTCAAAGAACACACGTCATCGAAATCTTGGATCTGAAAATTAAAGATACTTGTCTTTAGCCTATTGTCCTACTATGAACAACAACAAATCTATCTTTTAAAACTCAAAGCCAAGCAATGATTTATTTGATCTACGATATTCTACTTTCCTCTGAAACACTGACTGCCTCAAGGGAGACACGGAAGTAAACAATAATTAAAGGTTTAAAGGAAAGGCAATGCATTGATTAAATATTTTTAAACATACTCTTCCTGCTATACTCTCAGTAAATCTTTCTACACTCAACACTTTACCTCAAATATCTTTAGTCTTATCTTGGTATCTTCCTCCTTTCAAACAAACTGGGAGCTATGATCTGATCTGTCTACATTCTGTTTTCAACTCTCTTCTCTTTTCTCAAAAGAATTCAAAGACAGCAGGCAGAGCTTTTTGGGGGAGTAGAGATAAGCTTTGGAATGACCTTGAATGAGTAAAGGATGTTAAGAAGTTTTTTGGGTTAAAATCTAGACGAGGAAAGGATGTCACTCTGATCTTAATCCTCATCATTTCCTAGACTGACTGACCACTTTGTCTCTGGTCTCAGAAAGGCAAAGAGCCAGCACTCACTGAACAGAGGCCACCAGAGAGGCTTCAGGTTTCAGGTTATGACCTCAAGCTTACTTCTTTGTAATCCCTGTTATGGGTTGTCTTTCCAGCCCGACTTTGGAATCTGGTTTCTTTCTCTAAAACATAGCCTATCCAAATCACTGAACTAATGATGTGACTTGTAGTTACTATAATTATCCTCCCCTTTCCAGGAAAGGTTTTGGTTCTTTCAGAGATTTTGATTTCAAAAAATGGACTTTGAAGTTGCTTCCCATGCTTCTTTTCTTCTTTCATTTGATTATTTCTCTCTCACCAGTAGGTAGAGAGAGCAGAGCCTCATGCCTAGAGTTTGTGATTAGCCTAGAGTCCCTACTTCACTGTCTGGGGGAAAGACTGGGGAGATTGACCTGCTTCTAGAAAAATCCTATTATTGGCTGTATTCAGTGTCCAATGTGGTAGAGTAGAGGAGCAATAATCATATTGGGAGGTAGCCTCCCAGCGTCTTATGTGTTCTAGTATGGTGTATATGGGGTCATTGAGAGTTCACCAGACTCCCAAGGCAGCTATAGAATTAAAGAAAAAACTGATGGACAGGAAGAGGTCTGGCATAAGGAGAGGGAAGCTGAGGAAGGCAAGGGTCTTTTGATCAGAAGCATTGGCTGGGAGTACCAGCAAGATATCACAAAAATCAGGTAGGACCAGCTCTACTTGAATAGATGCCAACTTAGGCTTGATGGGCTGAACTTTAGCAGGATAGAAGAGAAAGGAAAGAGGCCAGCCACCAAAGGCTAAGCAGAATGAGATGCCTCTCAAGTGCAAGCCAGCAAGACAGAAACCAGGACATTATATAACACTCTTCTCCACAAACTTCCTCAGGTAGAAAGAAGGTGAGGTGCAACAGGAGAAACTTTAGAAAGAATGATTCTTACCCCAAAGCATCTTAGGTTTGAATGGGATAAAAATGGAGAAAGTCATACTTTAAGTTGGCTTCATAAAAAGCACTGAATAAGAATGGATTATATAAAAAAAAGAATGGACTGTACTAGAATGTGATAAAATATATTTTCTGCTATAGGCAGACTGGAAATTTATACTTTAAGTTGAATTCACTTATTTAAAAAAAAAGACTTTTTTCCCCTCAAATCTGAATTTTTATACTCACGATGCTTATTTGATATTTTAATCAATCCTATAAGGAAATTGGGCTCAGAAAGATGAAATACTTTGCTTAAGGTCACAGTTAGCAATTGCTAGAGCAAAGATCTAATTTATCTGGTATCAAGGTCTGTGTTTCTAACCACTATGCCTAAACCTCAGAGTTATATGGTTATTATTTTTATCCCTGTATTGTTTTTAATACATAGGAAAGCATGTCCTGAAAAATAAGATTTATAACTACATTCCATTGCAAATGTTTTTTATTTGCATTTGTCTTTTGTTCTCTTTCACTTCTTTCACCTCTCTGACGTTGTCCATTTTATTAGACCTCCATTTTGTTCCTCTCTTACCATTCTAGGGGACCCCCATGGTTGAAAATTGGTTTCTCTGGGGGACTTCTTTACCTACAGAAGCTATGTGGCCTTCAGGATATAAACATACCATATCATATGGAGGTACCTAGCCTGGCATCTTCCCACTAAAATAGATTTTTTAAAATGTCAGATGGAACTAAAACATTTAAGACATATGGTGCATTAACTAAATGTTTAAACATTTGCCTTTAGCTGCGTGAACGTGTCATTGACGAGATGAGCTCAGTGAGCTATGTTGAAAATCTTTGGCTGAATCACTGTCCGGTATAGAGTTCTATTTCTTGAATCTATTTAATATAAACCATTCCCAGATGCTTACAACAGATACCAAATATGTATTATAATTTCACTGCTGAATGCAAATGGATGTAAAAATGGAAGATCCAAATGAGAAAATGTATCTGTAATCTTCATCATTAACTTTTATTTGAAATAGGCTCTGTAGGAGAAGGGTGCAAAGAAGAGTATCATTAGAGCATCCCTACATGAAACATGGAAAATTCTACTATTTTCCAGAAAAATCTCAATACTTTAATGCATGGTCAGCAAATAGGCAAGTGTGGGAGTGCTCCCCTTGTTCCTTGTCCATAGCAGACATTGTTAATCAATTACAACACTTAATTTTCCTGCTGAGCCTGCACTTGGCCTGAGAATTTTTCTCCACCCAGCACTCCAGGCAACCACTGCCAATTGATCCAAGTCAGAACTTAAAAAGAAACCTATTTGCAATCTCCAGACACAGAACAATGATAGAGCAGTGGGGTATTTTTATATCTGATATGTCTAACAGATGTGATAATTGGAAGTATTAGGTCAATTTACTATTGGGATATTATTGGAAGTTTTTCCTTAAATTTAAAGTATGGCTTTGGAGATTCTTGGGTTCTAGAAGAACTCTACTAGAATCTGTATTGGCCTCTATCTACTTGGATAAAGTGCCAATGTTTTGTCTTCCAGGCAGACTGGTTCCTTATACACCTTCTTCCTTCATACTCTGAGTTTCACAAACTCAATGAAAATACTGAGGATCCACCCAGCAATTGCACTGCTGGGGATTTACCCCAAAGATACAGATGCAATGAAACACCGGGACACCTGCACCCCGATGTTTATAGCAGCAATGTCCACAATAGCCAAACTGTGGAAGGAGCCTCGGTGTCCATCGAAAGATGAGTAGATAAAGAAGATGTGGTTTATGTATACAATGGAATATTCCTCAGCCATTAGAAACTACAAATACCCACCATTTGCTTCGACGTGGATGGAACTGGAGGGTATTATGCTGAGTGAAATAAGTCAATCGGAGAAGGACAAACATTATATGGTCTCATTCATTTGGGGAATATAAAAAATAGTGAAAGGGAATAAAGGGGAAAGGAGAAAAAAATGTGTGGGAAATATCAGAAAGGGAGACAGAACATGAGAGACTCCTAACTCTGGGAAACAAACTAGGTGTGGTGGAAGGGGAGGTGGGCGGGGGGTGGGGGTGACTGGGTGGTGGGCACTGAAGTGGGCACTTGACAGGATGAGCACTGAGTGTTATTCTGTATGCTGACAAATTGAACACCAATAAAAAATAAATTTATTAAAAAAAGAAAATACTGAGGATACTATAGACCCATTTGAAATGGAATTAGTCAGAAAATACCAGAAGCCTTAAAACTAAGAAAATCACTTAAATTATGGATACTGCATACAACTTCCTGGAGTAAAGGGGTATGTGTTGTGTGTGTGTGTGTGTGTTGGTGGTAGAAGGACTCGTATGTAAGATATGATCTTATATGCATTCATATTTTCTGCATAGACTGTACATAATAACAGCCACTATTTATGTACCTGATGACCAAAGGACATGTAACATAATTTAATCTTCATGACATCCCACTGAATTACAACATGCCCATTTCATAGATGATGAACCTGAGGCTTATAATGCTAGGAAACTTATCTAAGATCACATCTAAGTGCATGTCTGCAAAGTCTTGATGGAAACCGATGGCAGATTCTAAAAGATAATTGAAGACAGTTCAATGAAAGAAAAGATTTACACACGTGAGGGTAGGATTATGGGAACCAGTAAATGATTGCTCCAAGGTCTCTAAATATAAGAGAATCCTTTCCCATCTTCAACACAGTGTTATTGAAACCGCAAAAAACAGGTGTATGAGAGAGATCCTAAGATGTGAGCTGTCTCCTTAAGGCGAGGATGTCCTTTACTACCCAGACCAACCATATTTTGGCTGGTTGGGAGGAATAGGGCAAAGGGGAGAGATTGTGCCTCCCAAAGACCAGATCTAACTGGAAGTCAGAAGGTGAAGAAGCCAAGATATACAGCCCATAGAGGTTAGCACAAAGCAAGAATGCATCTGAGGGGGCAATGAAAATAATGAGCTTGATGGTGGAGTGGCAATTAAACCCAGTATTGCTCTGAACCTATTCTCACAATGCTATTTTATATTCCATCCCTTGCCTGGGGTTTAGGGGTTCTGGAAGTAAAAGCCAGTGCTTGCTTCCACTCCAGAGGAGGGAGGAATAGACCTTAAACTTCCTGACTATATCATGGTAGTACGCACTGTCCTTGGCCCACAGCAAGTACTCAATGAATACTATTTGTTATTATTATTTCTTCCTCTTCCTTTGTCCAATTCTCCATTTTTACACCTTGTTTCTTGACTAAAATTATGGTACTTGGTGCAAAGGACATTGACTTATAATTTCCAATATTTCTAGTATTTCCAATACTTTATTTATAAGATATGAGGTGCATGGGTATTTGTTTCCAATTTCTAGGAGAGGAAAATGAACTTCACTAATTTAAAAGCTAGTATTTTTCTAATACTTGAAGCTTCCTCTAGCAAATGGGCAGCAGTAAACTCTTACCATATGTAAGAAAAAAGATAACAATTTAAAAAGATGGTAACAATTTTAATAATTGTTAAATTTGTGTAAGATTTATCAAGGAACAGATTATTTAAGCTGCGAACCATGCAAGGTTCTGGGACCATCACTTGCTCCATATGCCTTTATTTTACTCCCAATCTCTCCCTCTCTCCCTGCTCCTCCTCCTCTGTCCCTCTTGCTCAGTCTCTCTCTCCCACGTTTTCCCCCTTATCCCTTCTCACTCTTTTTTCCATTATCTCCTACTTTTCTTCTTCCCATGTATCTTCTTCTTCTTCCCATCTCCTTTCCCCATCTATATTTTTCTTCTTTTCCTTCTGCTCCTCCTCTCTCAAGAGTGTTGGAGATATCCATCTTCATACTCTATGATTGCAAGCTCGAAATGCAACCTGCCTGGATTCAGGTTGTTATTTTTGTCATTATCAGAGATGTGACTTTGTGTAAGTTAGTTAATCTCTTTGAGTCTCAAGTTCCTCATATGCAAAGTAGGAATCAAAATACTCATTGAGTTGATGGAAAAATTAATAATGAATGCAGAGGACCTACCACCACAATTACTGTGTCCCCCTCTTCTTTTTTTCCAACTTTTCCTTCCACCTTACCTCTTTCTTCCAAAGCTGTGATCCTCAGCATCAAAATGCTTTTTGACTTGCAAACTAATAAGAAGGTGGAGGACTGGTGAATTCCACAACTCGGGTTCCAGAAGAAATATTCAGTAAAGCAGCAAGCAGCATTGGAAGTATAATAAGGAATACAACTGAAAAGTTTGTTGTTCAAGTGTATTTTGAAAATTTTTGGGTTTCTGGTTTGAGATAAGTCACTGTCCTCATTGTATTCAATATATATTATGAGATATAAGCAGCAGCCTCCAGGAATAGTGGGTATTACTGGAGAGGCACCCTTTTGGATGTGAGCTGCAAAGACTCATGGGTTGACAAAAGACTTGCGTAATCTTTCAGTATTTAACTATTCCTGGAATGGCTCAAAGAAGGAGCTATGTGAGAAGTGAACTTGTAGATAAATAACTCTGGCACAGAGCTCCGCACCATCTGCAGACATTGCAGAAATGAGCAGGAGAAGCCAACGAGCTGTGAGTGACAGAGATTAATCTTCAAAGTCACAAAGGCATGTAGCTCTGTTTGGAATTCAGGCAACACTGGAGAGCGTCACAGCCCCAGAACATTTCTTTGAGGCAATGAAGACATTTATCAGCCATAACTCTCAGGTGACTGCATGTCCTGGAATCCTTGATACCATCGAATCAAAAAGAACTCAGAAGAAAGATACTTCCCTTTAAAAGTAGGAGAGGCAGCAAGAAGATTATGTTCAATTCTTTACTTAAAACAGCTCACCAACATTCCTGAGATGAAGCTGACCTACCACATCCAGAGGGCTGGGAAGGAAACGAGGAGGTCACCACACCTCACAGACATGCTTCTTTTGGGTGACATATGGACTCCCTCTTTGGGATAAGTTAGACTAAAATTGTTAGACTAAAAGAGGATGCTTCAAAATTAAAATTATCCTTTTTGAAACATTTGTTTATTGATCAACATATTTGTTTTTATAGAACACATTTGTATTTATAGAATAGTTCTATGGAAAAGACCATTTTCAAAAATAAAATTCTTTCTAAAACATAACATATCCATTTATATTTAAGCCAAATAAAAAGCCTTGGTTATTACCTTGGTTATTATGTTTTGGTTTTACATTGACTATTATGTGAATATATGAAACATTAAAAATAATGTAAACAGAATAATTATGCTTGATTTACTTTACATATATTAATCAATTTCTGGGTATTATTTGTTTCTAATGCCTTTTTTTCTGGTACTTTCAAAAATGTATTTCTTCAAATGATCTCATTAAAAATTTTTTTCAACAAAATTGCCTGTAGTCTTCTTCTAAGTGTAATTTATGGCTAATAAATTTGAAATTATTAGCATATTTAATTGACTTGTCTATGGACCATAATGTTTTTGTTAAGAAAATTCCCTTAGATACAGAAGAACCTGGTGAGCTAAGAGAAAATATTGCTTATGGCGTATATTCTCAACTTCATTTTTAAAATCAAAATGTGTAAATATGTCATCCCAAATGTTTTCAGACATATACTCTTTTTGCCTACATTTAGAATATATTTCTTTGAGAAATATTTTAATCAACATTCTTTGGTTAAGATGCCTTTATGAATCTTTTGAATGTTTCTCTGGACTCTGATGCTGCAAAATCATGGGCATCCTTACTTTCATTTGGTTCCACATACAGAATATAAATGTATTCAATTAACAATAAAAGTCCCATCCAGAGTCTCATCACAAATTAAGATATTAAGATATAAGTAAATGAATTTCAAATTTAAAATATTTCAAATTGAAATTTTTTCAAATTTAAATATTATACACAGTGTGAGGGTTCATCTTTTTGTTCAGTTCCTTCTTTGATCATAAGTTCAGTGTAAGTTTCATCAAATTGTTACTTACAGGAAGACCCACACAAAATAACTACTAGCCTTTGAAATAAATAAAAGCCCATGTCTTTTCAGTAGATTTGTACCCTAAGTTTTCAGGTGGTCACGAATATCATCATGGCCCCCATGTTAGATGCTAAACACCAGAAAACATTTCATGTAAGCTATGCATTCATAAAGTTTCTTAAGAACTAGAAACTCAGTACTTAAATTTTTACTAAACATGCACTCTTCCCTCCTAGAAGTCATTGCTGCTGAAAAGACTTATTAAAAAAATTTTAAGAAGTTACTAAACAATACTCTAAATAAAAGTTATCCATTTTGAGCATATAAGTGATAAAATCACTGTAGTAACAGCTATGTTGTACACATTCTATGGAAGGACTCTGTCTTTTTTTCCCATACATTTTACAAATACCTAACTTAAGATTCCCTAAGGTTCCCTGCCTCTGTGACCTGGTGCCCTGGTGGCCTCAAGCTTTTTGCAGTCTGCAGCATTGGCCAAGGCACCAATTGCACATGTGTTACCTTTGCTTGGAAGGGGCAGCAGTGTCAAACACTCCTTCCCAGCCCCTTGTGTACAAGATCACTTGGTTTCCTTCAAAGGGAAGTATTATCACATTGCATCTAGAAAGGGTCAAGAAAAGAAAAAAAGGTCATCTCTGGTTGTTTTGCAAATATAAATTCTGAACTCTCTTTTATGGCATGCATGTTTCACACATAGACCAGATGAAACTGGCAGAAGCGGGAGGTAAAAGTAAAATCCTAGCAAACCTGGCATTTTTAAACACAACTATTAATAATAATACTTTTATAAAAACAAAAAAATCTGAGACACATGCTAAGCCAGATGGAATGTCAGGATACTAGACATAAATAGAGACTGTTGGAGGCAAACCTGATATATGCTTTCCCTACTTGGCAGTTAAGAGCCCAATCTTCAGGCCATCCTGGACCAAATTCTGACTGTATTTATTAATAGCCACATGATCATAGGTAAATATCAACCCTTAGCCTTCTCATTTGCAAAATGAGGGCAAAACTGTCTGCCTTAGCAGGCTGTTGTTGTAAGGAGAAAAATGTATGAAAAGTGCCTAGAGCAAGGACCAGGTACACAAAACAACAGCTCACAATATGAGACAGAGCCATTATTATTACCATGCTTCTCTTACCAATGATTTACTAGGCACCAATGCCATGAGATGATTGCTATTCAGGCTAGTTTTCTGGTGAAAAATGAAACAGGATCATTAAAAATGAGGGCAAACAGAAAAGGGAAGAAAAGTACATAGGTGGTAATATGGAGTAATAGCCCTGTAGTATTGGTAAGGTGTTTTCAGTTTGTGCCATTAGCTCTTCAACACAGGAGAAGCATGATTTATTAAGCATTTCCTCTAAGTCCCATCCTGGAACATGTCTTTTACTCTTCTTTGTAATGGGGCTATAATAGTATTCTTTTTTTTTTTTATTGGAGTTCGATTTGCCAACATATAGCATAACACCCAGTGCTCATCCCGTCAAGTGCCCCCCTCAGTGCCCATCACCCAATCATCCCATCCCCCTGCCCACCTCCCTTTCCACCACCCCTTGTTCATTTCCCAGAGTTCGGTGTCTCTTATGTTGTGTCACCCTCACTGATATTTTCACTCATTTTCTCTCCTTTCCCCTTTATTCCCTTTCACTATTTTTTTTTATTATAGTAGTATTCTTACTGGTGCATTCCTTGTAACTGCCACATGGGGACAGTATCATCATCATTTCCATTTTACAGATGAGCAGACTGAGGCTTCAAGACATTAGAGAGCAAGAGTTCACAAGGAATGTCATCAGAAATAAAATGCATGCTCCTAAGTCCATACTTTTTACCTCTGACTACATTACTTTTCAGAAATTAAAAATGTCCCTAGTTTATCCACATTTGGAATGTCCAACCTGTGAGTCTGCTCATCAACACTAAGTAAATGTTCTTAAGTAACAGTAAGTAAGTTTCTTTTTATGAAAAGATAAGGTGGTCCTTTCTTATTAACAACCGGAAACAGTTAGAAATCCATAAAAGCCCATTAGGGATGGTTCATCTCTAAGTTTACTTTAACATTATTCTGATTCCATTTGTAATTTTTACCTATTGGCAATAGCAAGTTCCACAACGTCTTAGCCATGAAGCATAGAAGTAGCCCATGCCACAGTAGCACATAACCTCTAGATTTCACTAGCTTAAGGTAACAAGGGATTATTTCTTGGTCATGCTACCTGTCTATTGCAAATTAGCAGGCGTTGACTCCTCAAGGTTGTAACCCAAGGAATCAGACCCACAAGATAGTCATTGCCAGTTACTAGCCAGATGGAAGAGAGGTCTCGAGGGTCTCACATTACATGGTCTAGCTCGCAAGTCATTTTTTCTTACATCCCCAGATAATTCATTGGGCAAAGCTAGCTCCATGCCCCCATCCAAACGTGAGAGGGTCAGCAAATACAATTCTATGTGTATGGAAAGGGAGAAATGAAAATAATTGGCAAACAGCAATAATCACTGCTCCACATAAAGTCATTACAAATGTTGTAATTTATTATTCTCTCTTCTTATAAAATGCCCTATTTCCAGCTTTAGGAGGTTCCCTCTACCTAATACATCCTGTTACCAAATAAACAAATCCTTGTTCAGATATTTTAATAAAATTTCCACTTTGTTTCCAATGGAAGAACACGAGGTTTGAGAAACACTTCTGTCTTTTCTAAAAAGTTCTTTTAAAATATGACATCAAGTCCTAGCTAACGGGAATTCCTTAAGGAAATGTGTCATTTTCTTGTCTCGAAGTCAGTGAGCTCAAAGAAAAATAAGGGTAGGGCTGAAAGGATGTGGAATAAAAGACCCAGTTAATGCCTAAAAGACGCCAAATTGGAAAGTGTTACTGTTCCTTGTATCATCTATCACTGCAAATGGCTCAGCAGGAAAAAGACTATCTCAAGCTGGCAGTCTTGCCATAGAAATAGATCATTTCAATAAGGGTGGTAGAACTGTGAAGCTCAACATGGCCTGTGACGTACCATTGACTAGTTCAGAACTGAAGAAAGAGAAGAATTGAGTGAATGAAAATTCAATCAAGTCCTAATCAAAGAATAGTTCAATAACTGGGAAATATTCTTGCATTGGATTTTTTTTTTGGGGGGGGAATTCCTAAATATTAATCAGCAGTAAATTACTTTGAGGTTATCCATTCAGCTTTTAAAAATGGATTGGCCTTTTCATAGAAATCTGTATTCAATGGGAAAGATGGAATTTAATGTCCTTGGCTTAGATTTACTTCATAGAAGTGAGCAATCTTTCTTGGCTGCCTTCTTAGCAAATCATAAAGAATGAGAGTGCAGCAGACATTCAAGTGCATGGGGCTGCAGACATGCAACGTTGAGACTGGGAATAAACCAAGCTTTTAGGGCATTCAGTGCCATTCACAAAAAATTCTTGATTGTGTCATTATTAAAACAAGTAGGAGAATTCAATTCAACAAATGGTTTTTAATACTACTGATCTATCTAAAAGAATTCTGCATACTTCAATGAAATATATGAGATGAAAGGTACCATTGCTGTTGGAATGGCACCATACTTGAAATTGCAAGGACAACATGGGTCAGCAAGAGCAGGCAATGAAAAGTGATAAAATAATAAACTGATGGATTGAAGTTATTGATCAAGAAGGTTTATGTCGCAGAGTAAATGTAAGTCCAAAGCAAGTATTGGTGAAAAATCAATGATTCATTTTGATGTCTTGCTAGGTCAAAGCACATTTTAACTATGTGCAGAACAGAGAAAACGTTTCAACCTGCTTTTAAAACTGTGTGATTCTAATTTCTGATTAGAATTAGTCAGCTGACCAACCAACAAGGTTCCCTATGTGATGTTAAGTAAGTCAGCATTCTTAGGTATCATTTGGGATCATTCAAGACATGGACATAATTGCATGCTGGTTAGCAGCTCATAGTTACCAGATGAGAAACTGACAGTAGCATCAGATGCTTTGAATGAAATATTTTGATGAAAAAAATATAAGGTTCATCTGAAAATACCTTATAAAATTAACAAGCCCCCAAATTATTATTGTTAATGTAACAAATGTACATCAAATGTAAAAATATCTTTTAAAAAATACTGTATTAATTTTAATGGCACATCAAATGTAAAAATATCTTTTAAAAATTACTGTATTGGTTGAAAACATACATAATTCCAGCTAGCTGATGTAATTATCTCAATAACTGACAAAATGTACTTTAAGGAAATAAGGATTACTAGAGCTAAAGATGACCACTAAATAATGATAAAATATTCAATTTGCCAGGATGATGTCATAATTCTCAACTTGTATGCACTTACCAGCCTCAAATATATACAACAAAAACGAATAAGACTACAAGGAAAAAGTGACTATTTCACTATCCGAAGTGGGACTATGGGGCTCTGGGGACCCAATTTGTCTCTCAATTGGTAGATAAAGCACATAAGAAAATCAGTAAGAGTGTTGAAGATTTGAATGGAACCTGATAGACATTTGTAGAGCACTGTATCCAAAACAATTGCAGAATACATACTATTTCCAAGCAAACAAAATATGACATTTTACCATAACTAAGCCACAAACAGATCAGTCTGAACAGATTTCAAAAGATGGATATCTGCGGCAAAGGCTAGCTAGATGTTTACTCCCCGTGCTTCTTCTTCCAGAGTCTACATTTTCTCCTTGTATCTAGATGAGATTCATTACAATGAAAGGAAAGTAGGAAAAAAATAAAAAAAAAAATAAAGAAATGGAAAATAGGTGAATGTGGTTATGGCCTCTGCTATACATCCTACATGATCTCTACATACTTTCTCTTTACTCATCCATGAGACTGTAACAGGGCAAAGTTATTTGATGGATGTTGCCTGGACTCTGAAGTTGTTGCCTGAAGAGCCACTTTGGGAAGTCCACTGACCAGTTGCTTTGTATTGAGGAATAAACTTCTGTGTGTCAAGGCACTGAGATTCTAGAACAGCTCATCATATCAAGTAGCTGAGTAAAACAGAATTGTGCAGGGCAGCCCAGGTGGCTCAGTGGTTTAGCGCCACCTGCAGCCCAGGGTGTGATTCTGGAGACTAGGGATGGAGTCCCACTTCAGGCTCCCTGCATGGAGCCTGCTTCTCCCTCTGCCTATGTCTCTGCCTCTCATGAATAAATAAATAAAATCTGAAAAAAAACAGAACTGTTACAAACTACATTCTCTGACAAATTGCTGTAGGTTAAGAACCTAGAACGAATAGTAATGGGGAAGAAAAGCATTATCCTTTGAAGTTTAAAAATGTGTTCTTAAACAATTCGAGTGAGGGAGTAATGATGGAAATTAGAATGTACTAAAAACTGTATAATAACCACTAAGTATTAAGATGTGTACGTACTAGCTTAAACAGTATTTATAGGAAAATATATAGTGTTAAATGTTAACGTTAAAATATGGAGGGCTCAAAAATAATTGGCTAGATTTCTAACTTAAGGAATTAGAAAAATAACAGCAGAATAAAGATCAGAGCATGAATTAATAAACGAGAAAGCAAACACATAAAAGAGAGGATCGGTAAGCTAAAGCTGGATTTTTTGAAATGAAATATAGTTCACACACCATAAAGTTCACCATTTTAAAGTGCACAATTCACTAAAGTGTTCTGTACTGGAGTCACAAATATCTGCGCCCATTATGCTAGCTAATTTTGTAACATTTTCATCACCCCTAAAGGAAACCCTGTAGCTATTGGCAATCACTCCACATTTCTTCTTCCCCTCAGCCCAGGGCAACCACTAATCTACTTTCCTTCACTAAGTTTGCCTATTCTAGACATTTCATATAAATGGGATCATATAATATGTGTGGCCTTTTGAGATTGGTATCTTTCATTTTGCATAATGCTTTCAATGCTTTCCATAATGTTTTCAATGCCTTTTTAAAAAAAAATCTCTTTTTTAGCATGTATCAGATCTTCATTTTTCTTAAGGTCAAAGAATATTCCACTGTATGGATATATCACACTTGTTTATCCATTCATCAGTTGGCTATTTAGGTTGTTTCAACCTTCTGGCTACAAAGAATAATGCTTTCATGAACATTCAGATGCAAGTTGTTGCATGAACATATGTTTATACCTATATATATCCAAGGGTGTATATGGGTATAAAGGGTGTATATGTTTATACTTACATATCCCCAATTATCTTGGGTATATACCTAGGAGTAGAATTGCTGGGTCTTATGGTAATTCTATGTTTAACTTTTTTGAGGAACTGCCAAACTCTTTCTCAAAGCAGCTGTACCATTTTCCATTCCCATTAGCAGAGTCTGAGGGTTCCAATTTCTTCATATCGACGCCAACACCTGTTACTTCCTATCTTTTTTATTATAGCCATTGTGAGTGTGAAGTGGTGTCTCGTGGTTTTTCTCCAGTGACTAATTATGTTGAGCATCTTTTTCATATTCTTCTTGGCCCATTTGTGTATTTTTTTTGTGAAAATGCTTATTCATATTTTAATTGGGTTATTTGTCTTTTTAATTATTGAGTTGTAAGAGTTCTTTATATATTCTGGATACTAGGCCTATAAGGATATACTATTTAAAAATAATTCCTCCCATTCTAGCTTAATTGATGGTATCATTGGCAGCACAAAAATTTTAATTTTCAAGCCCATTTTTTTTAAATTAAAAAAAATTTTTTTTAGTGAGCATGCTATTTATGGCTGTCTGTGTGCCAAGCACTGATGGCCAGGGCCTTGTCTTGCCTCAAAAAGCTTCTGATTTTGGCCCCAACACCCTTAACCCAGATGTAATATATAGACCCTGGCTGAAGGCCCACACACGCAGCCGGAGAAACTGAGAAAGACTGGCCACCATTTCCCCAGCTGAGCAAATAGCAAAAGTACAAAAGGAAAGACATTGAGGGAAAAAAAGAGAAGAACCATTACAAAAGGGGAAATGAGCATTCCCAAGATCAAAGTGTTCTATATACTTAAAGTCAAGTATTAAGTAAAAATATTGCATTTTAAAAACATTAAGGAAAAGGGTACAAACTTCAAGATGGGCTTGGTGGGAGGCCCCTCAGCTGGAAGATCCACCTAACCCAGACTCTCTACCAAGGCCCCAATTTATGTATTTTTAATTTAGTTGCTTGTATTTTGGTGCCATATCTAAGAACCATTGCCTAATCCAAAATCTCGAAGATTTATACCTTGTTTTTCTCTAAGAGTTGTATGGTGTCAGCCTTTAATATTTAGGTATTTTTCATTTTCAGTTAATTTTTGTGAATGCTATAGATGACAGTGGTCCAGCTTCATTCTCTTGCAAATGGAACTCCACTTGTTTTTGCATTATTTGGTGAAAAGACCGTGCTCCCTCATTGATTGGTCTTGGCACCTTTGTTGAAAAGAAATTGACCATAAATATGAACATAGGTCAGTTTCTGGACTGCGGGTTCTATTGTGTTGATCTATTTGTCTACTCTTATACAGGCATCACACAGTCTTGATTACTATAGCTTTGTAGTAAGTTCTGAGATGGGAAGTGAGAGTCCTCTAACTTTATTGTGTTTTTACAAGACTGTTTTGCCTTTGCTGAGTCATTTTCATTTCCATATGAATTTCAGGGTAAGTTTGTTAATTTTTGCAAAAAAAAAAAAAAAGAGTAGTTGATATTTTGGTAGGAAAAGAGAAGAAGAAAGAGGAGAGGGAGAGAAAGAGACAAATTTCAGAATGGTTGTTAGGGATGGGGAAGAAGGAAAATACTGGGGATGGCTACTCCGAGCACTGATGGGGCTATAATGCTGAATATCTCAAAGCTTTGGTGAGCATATGAGTATTTTATTATTTCTCTCTCAGAGGAATGTGTATATTTTTATTCACTCTTGAATATATTTTATTGTAAAATATGTTCAGCCAACCATGAGACTATATTGTGTTATTCCCATGTTATGTTTACAGAGAATATGGTTTAGGCATCAGGATAGGCTATAGTCATTCTGGATTTTTACAAGTGTCACAGAGAAAAAGGGATGTTTGCAATGAGCACAGAAAGGACTTTTGCAGTTGTTTTCTCATAGCTAAATGAGATGATGTTTTAAAAATTTAGCTTTGAGGAAAGAAGGGCATGCTAAAGGAAATGCCCAGTGAATTATTGCGGTAGGATTAGAATCTGAGCAGACCTTCCCAAGAGGATTTGGTCTTAGGTAATATGTATAAGGCTGTGTCACTCTACAAGTGCCTGTGCAGGTGCAAAATAACCAAAGCTTGGTGTTAGCACGTTATGGTTAGATTGCTGACTCTACTTTCCAGACATCTACAGATAAATGGTGTGGACATATTACAGGTTTAGAGAATGTTTTCAGAAGCAATCAAAACATTATAGACTGAGTCTAGACATATTTGCAGTGTGGCCAAGAGAGCCTGTACTTTCACATCCTGGGCAAATCAAAAACCCAATGCTGAGAAAATTGATGTCATAAGGAAGATGATTTCCTAAAGTGACTTTTGCAGGGTGAAAATAATGGAGATAAATGAAAATTTCAGAATAAATATCTAAATGGGTCAGATACATTTAAATTAATATAAGGTGCCTTTGCATTTTGTTTCTGAGGACCAGTCTACCCAAATTCCTTCAACTGTCACAATCAAAGTAAAGAGACCCTTTGGCTGAAATAGTTTGTTTTAGGCACAGCTTAAGAAATATCCGTGAATTACTGGACATGCAAGGTACAAAAAAAAAAAAAAAAAAAGAACTATAGTTGAGCTTCAGCACAGAGCTGGAAATTTTGCTTACAACTTAGACCTAAAACTATGATCTCTGAGAGAATTGGGAATCAGGAAAAGACAGTAACTAAAATGGAGGTTGGTTTCCAATGTGTGCCACAAATTCAACAAGAGGTCTTTAAATTTATTTATAGCAATGCCTAGGGCAAGTCAGTTAGATTTACTGAAGGGAAAGTTTGGCACAAATAATGCTAAATGACAGAAATTTTAAGAATCATATTGTATTAACAGTTAAAGGTGGATTTCTCGAGGTTTCTGGGGGAAGGCACAGCATAGCCAAATCACGAGAACTTTTTATGTGCTCAGCCCTATATTAAATAGTGTGCCAAACCATAGGAACAATAAGATAAGTTTCTTGCCCTCACGTACTTTATAATCTAGTTAAGGACACACCAGCAGGGTGAAATAAGGAGATAAAAATATGAGACAGAATAAGGGAGTTGCTCTTATGGAAGTCTCTCAGCAACATTCCTCTCCAGGTCCTTGTAAAGAACCATGCGGCTGGAGCATCTGCTGCTATACTGCTCGGAAAGCCCTCATTTATTCTTACTGATTCCTAATTGTGCCCCCCTGCGAGCTTTATGCAAAAATGGGAACGACTCCTTCCAAGGCATTCTTGTGCAGCTTTCTACAAATTAAAAACAAGAATTTAAAGGAATGAAAAATTGTTCCAAGCAAAAGCATTGAAAACTAGTAAAAAGAAAGCCAGTAGTGAGAAAGGATATATAAAGGCTTTCTTATACCTGACTCTGATAGCAGAACAGGCCGAGGACATTTAGCAAAGGAGCAAACAAACCTTCCTCTCCTATGCTTCCCTCTGTGATGTTGCCCTGTGCAATGGCTAGTAGCCACGTGCCAACTTTGTCATTAAGAATTTTTTTTTATTAAGAATGTTAATAGCATTTGTATGCATTAACTTCAGCTGGAAATTGTGTAGTACGTTCGAGAAATCTTTCCATCTAAATTAGTTCGATAAAACTTTTTGTCATGAGAAGCGAATCGTTCTCAGTTATCAGGACAAATCACGGTGGACCACCTCATTACCCAACCATCCTGATAAATGAGGCTTTACTCTATGTTGCTGAGTCTGCCATTGTGTGGTGTAGAACATATTTTTTATATTATAAAAAATATGATTTTTGCAATGTTACAACTTCAGAGTGGTTCCTAAGACAGCAAATTAGTCAAATTTCAGGGAGAGTAACAGAATGAGATTCTAGATCAAATGACTCACTAAATAGAAAAGGCTCAAATGAAAATAAGTATACATTTCATGTAGGTCTTCTGTTTTAATATTTGAATGTGGGGCTTTTCCAATGTTCTGGGATAGTGCACAGTGCCTGGACAAGGCCATGGCAACGAGTATCATTACCCACGCATATTTGTATTATAAAAGGAAAACTATGCATCTAGAGTTTTAATCAGAACAGAATTTAAGGGGTGTTTACCATGATGGCAACACTTATTTTGAAAAAAAAAAAAAAGATGGAGAGAATAGCAACCCAGGCTTAAGCAACAGCAAATTTTTCTTTTATTGATTATCCATTTATTTTGTAGAATTTCAACAGTGAAAGAGACCTGAGAAGCCATAAAATCAATCCCTCAAATTGAAGTTGGGAAAAAAGCAAATCATGTCTTGCACCTCCCCTGATTGGTAGTAATTAACTTGGGAGCATCTCAGTTACTCTTCCATTAAGCAGTTCTCCTAGGGATCGAACTTATTACAGTTTATTTATTGGATTCATCCTAAGCACTGAAGGTGCTTTTGAAGGATATGATGCAAATTGTTAGCATCATTTCACATTTATTGGATTATAGAATCACATAACTTAGAGCAGACACTAGACGTAATGAGAAGAACAAGACGTTATTCCCATTTTGTAGCAAGGATAACCAAGGCAGGTGGTAGGGGAAAGACTCATCCACAGTAGGAAAGAAAATTTTCAGAGGAGACTAGAACCCAGCTAGTTTATCCTCAGTAGATCCTTCTTTTCATTTGTACATTAGCTGAGTTTGCTGGAAAAAATATATCTCAGGAAGAAACAAAATGTATGGAGGAAAAGAAGACTTAATTCTGAGCCTCTTAGAATGGTAGTTGAGATACTTAAGCATAAATACCTGCACGGGTGGCGGTTAAACACCTGTATTTACTTCACTATCATTCTGTTTCCATTTGTCAGTCTCTACAAATTGAGATCAGTCACTAACCAATGAGGCAAGGAAGGGACAGGAAAGGGAAATAGTAAATATAGATTATCCTTTTTTCTTAAGATTTTATTTATTTATTTGAGAGAGCGCAAGAGAACATGGGGGGGGCACGGTGTCAGGGACAGAGGGAGAAGCAGGCTCTCTGCTGAGCAGGGAGCCCAATTCAGGGCCTGATCCAAGGACCCTGGGATCATGACCTGAGCATGCTTAATCGACTGACCACCCAACCACCCCCAGATTCTGTCTCATACATGTGTAAACAGATGGATAGGATAGACTTTTTTCAAATGTGGAAGCTCAAAGTTCTGTGCCTAGTTTATTTCAAAAAACATTCTGGTTGTGTCAGTAGACCTAGAGCCAGTGGGTTTGTTTAAAATCCTCCTTTTTGATTGAAATGAATAAAAAGGATCCGAGACCATGGGGCGGGGGGAATTTTGGCTTTCTAGTTGCAAACCTCCCCGCTGATTTTGAGCTCACCATGCAGTTTCCATGGTTGTGGCTGCCCGCTACTCTGTTCCAACCCAAACTCTACCGTGATTTTGCCTGTGGGTCTCTGGCAGAAGCAGGTTGCTTAGAAGCCTGGGTTGCTGGGAGGAAGGGACATGTGTCTTTCTTTAGGCTGGGCCCTGCCAATCTCTATGAAGGGAGCCATCATAGAAGGTCTATAAATAGGATTCTAATCTGCTCTTCTTCCTTGGAACTGCCAACTTGGTTTGGAGTTTTGTATTTTAGAATTTTCTGACAATGTACTAAGTCTTTTGGCCTCCTGTACCCCACCTCCAAAATCTTGTTTTTATTCTTTTCCTTTATTCAAATAAAGGCATTTCTCCTGAAGGAGAAAAGAAAGTGGAAATAGGAAATGATAAATCCTGGAGGTTGATTAATGTAATAAAAACAAAAATGATTATTTTTGATTCATGGCTTCTGAAAATATACGTGATGGTTCTTCATCACAAGGAAAAAGATGAACAAAGAGAAAGAGAAAATCTTTGTTATTTTATTGATCTGCCTTAATTGTATTCTTTCATCTCAGAAATAAGCTTGCCCAGCCTGTACATGCTGACTGGCTGGATGCTTCTGGATCCCTATGATTCCTATTGCTTTTGCCATTCCCCAGCCCTTGTTAAAGGCAGCCAGTTATAATACAAACAGAATCGCACAAAACATCTAAAGATCTTTTGATTTCTAAATGGATGAGAATTTGTTTCTGAACAGAAAGGAACATTTTTTTTTTCCCAACAAAATCTGATCATTTCAGGATAAAACATATGAGAGGTCAATATTGCATTCCTAGTGACAGCCCTGAATGGGGTGAACTAGCAAAAGGATCCAATGACAAATTAAAAACAAGAGTCATAATGTTTACTGTGTGAAAGCACAGAAAGAATGATAAACATACCGGTCATGACTACATATATTCTGAGTATGATTAGTATCATAAAAGACTGATGTGTATTTGCTTTGGGGTCATGATTGGAGGAGAAACTAGTGAATATCTGGGGACTCAAGATGACTTCATGGACTAAAAAGTTTTAGAGAAAGGTATAAAGAAGACCTAATGAGAAAACAGAATTGAGTGGTTCCACATGTGGAGGTGTTGGGGGTGGGGTGAGTGTGTCTTTGGGGGAAACCAAGTTGTCTGACTGTGAGATACAAGAAGAAGTGAAAACCAGGGGCATGAGCCAAAGCAAGCAGAGCCTGATTGTGGAGGTCTGAAACATTTGCTCTTGAGTTGGTGGGCAATGGTTTTAAGCATGAATGTTCATAGGTTTGGGGTTTAAGAAAATTAGAGTGTGGACTATAGGGAGACTGGAAGGGAAATGGAATTAGCAATCAGGAGGATTTTGTAAGAGCTTAAGTGAGAAATCACGACTATCTAGGCTAAAGGAAAAGCCCAGATTTCATTGGCTGCATCTTCATGAAGCCAACATATCTAGTGATGGAATAAGCCAGGGATCTCTTAGAAAATATAATAGAAATCTCTGGAAACCCAGCAGTAAAGAATAACATTTGTGTGTATTCATAAAATGTTGTTTATAATTTCAGGGCTTTACAGATCCCTGAGAGCCAGGGACCATTTAGGAACCCGTGGACTGCAGGTTAAGCTCCTGTGAGTCTGACCAATTTGATTGGCATTTAAACAATGAATCAGTCAGTCATATAACAAAAATGGTTTACCCTTTGGACGTTATGTAGACCAGTATTTCCCAGTACAGAGTTTGTGGTCAAACAATTTTGGAGATTTCTACATATTCTTTTATCCTCTGGAAGATTAATATTATTTATCTTCTTATTAAATGTTCTGCAGTAAAGAACACTGGCTTAACTGTTCACTTCAGTACTTCCAACCATTGACCTAATGGTTGTCAGAGCCTGTGCCTGCGGTCTTCACCCAGGAGTGACTGGTACATGCTCTCACAGTTTTTATTTATTTATTTGCATTTTTAAAAATTTATATTTTGTGACAGTTTTATTGAGATATCATTCACATGCCATATCAATTCTCATTTAGAGTGTATAGTTCAATGGATTTTGGTTTGTGTACTAAATATATGCAAACCATCACTACAGTCAATTTTAGAAAATTTTTATTCACCATAAAGAGAAACCCTGTACCCTTTAGCTGTCACTGTCCTATCCCCAACCTCTTCCATGCCCTAAGCAACTGCTAATCTACTCTCAGCCTCTATAAACTATGTTTTTTTCTGAACAAGCCACATAAATGGAATCATGTAATATGTAACCTTTTGCATCTGGCTTTTTGTATGTAGCATGATGTTTTCAAGGTTTGTTCATGTGGGTTAGGGTGTATCAGTACTTTTTAATGGCTGAGTAATATTACATTATATGGAAACACCACTTTTCATTTGTCCATTCATCCAGTGATGGACATTTGGGTTATTTTCACCTTTTGACTATTATAAATACTGTTGCCATTAAGATTCATGTATAAGTTTTTGTTTGCACACCTGTTTTAATTCTCTTAGGTATATTATATCTAGGAGTAGAATTGCAGGCCCTATGTTGCATATGATTTCAATCATACGTGGATTCTGAGAAAACAAATGAATACACAAATAAATAGAAAACAGAACCAGGCCTATCAATATAGAGAATTAAAATGATGGTTGCCAGAGAGGAGGAAGAGGGAGGGGGTGGGCAAAATGGGTGAAGAGGACTGGGAGATACAGGCTTCCAGTTATGCAATGAATTAAGTCATGGGAATGAAAGGCACCACACAGGGAATACAGTCTGTGATATTGTAATAGCATTGTATGGTGGCAGAGGGTAGCTACACTTGTGGTGAGCACAGCATAACCTATAGACTTGTGGGATCACTAAGGTGTACACCTGAAACTAATGTAACATCACATGTCAGCTATGTTCAAATAAAAACAAATGAACACAATATTTAGATATAAATGAGACTTAGGCTGCAAGGACATGAAGTCCTTCTGGACCTACCTTCCCCTCTTCCAGCCTGCCTTACTGAGAACCAGGAGATAGATGTTCTGGTCTTTACCAACTAGCTGTGTGATCTTGGAGATATCACGTACCTCATAATTCATATCTCTAAAATAGGGTGTGTACTGTGCAGATCTGTGTTCTCGATCAGTGGTAATCAAACCTGAGCACTCATTAAGGTCATCTTAGCGTCAGGAAACACAGATTGTTGAGCCCCGCCTCAGAGTTTCTGATTCAGAAGCTCTGGCTGGGACCTGAGAATCTGCATTAACAGTGGAGTTCCCAGATGGTGCCAGTGCTGACAGTCCATGGACCCAACTTTGAGAACTACTGCTCTAGCATCTTTGTGATCCCATGAACTCAGACTCTTTGTCATTTAAGTCATCTCCTCTCCAGAGCTGGTGACTCACTGCCTGGCTCCTCCTGTTTTGTGTCTGAAGCCTCACATATTCTCAATGCATTATCCTGTGTAATGGTTACCATTGGTATTTTCTGAGGAGGACTACTGCAGCCATCATAAATTAAAAAAAATGTTTTTTATTTCACATGTGTAGATGGCATTAATGAATTGGGTTGCCATGCTGCTAACATCCTATAAATACAGATTTTTCTTTTTAGTATACTACATATTTGATGAACCCAGAAAACATATGGATGGGTTTGGTCATACAAAGGACCTATTTATATGACATTTGTTAGGGGAACAGAATTGCTCTTTTTAATGTGTATGTTAATGTGGGTGCTGCTCCAGTGCAGAGGAGACTGTATTCAAAATGTATGGGAACACCTTCTGCAGAGCCAGTGCTAAGATGATGACATGGATGAAGTTTGACTTTGGAGTCTCTTCACTCTATGTTTACTCAGTTAATAAATACTTACTCACTGTTGGCATATAAGGCATTAAGCTAGATGCTTTAGGGGATACAAAAATAGATAGATCAACTCCTTGTCCATGATGGAATTTATAACCTAGTGTAAGACAGAAGGTGTGTACCTCCATGGAGACAGCGAGTGGGGCTGCTGCATTATCATCTGGGCTCAAATAACTGCAAAGTTATGTGACCTCAGACAATTTATGTAACCCCTTTGGGCATCAGCTTCATAATGGTATATAGGTTAAATAATAGCCCTAAGACCAACTATGTCTTCATTGTGAAAACCCAGAGAAAATGTTTTCCACCATGCCAGAGTATAGTATGTGTTCAATAAATGTAGCAGTTTTTAACACTATCATCATTAAAGTAGAACATGATACATAGATGGATAATTTTTGAGCATCTTTATGTGTTGGCTACTGGACTAAGTTTTTGATATATTATCTCATCAGTCCTTACAACCACCCTTCTGAAACCGATAGTATAATTTTCTTCATTTGGTAGATGAGAAGCAGGACTCAATTTGCCCAAGGTACCACAGCTTGTGAATGTATTTGCACAATAGCATTCTGGTACCAGGGCTCATATTCTCAAGCATTACATAGATTTCTCCTTAATTAATGCTCCAGTAGAGATAACCAAGGCATTTGGAGGGGTCAGAGGTAGGAGCAAAAACTTCTCCCTAGAAGGAACTACTAATATGGTAAAGGCTTTGACCTGGTAATCCATCCATACTCAATGGTTAGGAGGCTTTTGGCTCCACACATTTTCATCTGCCCTTTTCTTGTTCAACATGCTTATTTATTCAGGAAAGATTTACCCAACATTTATTTCCTCCAGGCATTGTGGTAGGTGCTGGTGACACAACTTAGCACAGTATCCATGATTTGGTGTCCATGCTCGCTGGAGGAGGAGATGGTGATCCAACACACACTTAATGAGTAATGGTGCAGGAGGAATTTTGGATGCTGTTTAATTCAGGATCTACAGACTGAAGGCTTACTCTGTGCCAGGCTGTGGTACAGTTCAGCAGGGACACAAGGTGACTGAGACCTAGTTCTGTTCAGTAGTTAGACTTTCCTCAGGAAGTACTTTCTGTTCTTTGTTGTATGTTTCTTGGCTCCATATGTTCCTTGCTGTACTTGAGATGTCTCTGGTCTAGAACCCATTCATTCCATTATTTGTGATCTCTTAATTTTTAAATAAACTAATGTGATAGGATATATTTTGAAATTATTTTCCTACTCCACCCTTCCTCCAGCATTTATCTTTTATCTTTCTCTTCTGCCCAACTCCATTCATGCAGTTGAAGCTTTGTCCACATATTGCCTAAATAAATGGCTATTACAGAAAATTGAAGGGAAAAGTCAGTCTTTCTGGCTGTAGTTTGTAAAAACCTATGCCATCAAAGGAAAGGATAGGACTCTTGGCATAACCCACCCCAGTTAGAAAAGGCTTCCTGGGCAGGGAATGCATCTAGCAAGGTTGGGAAATGCCCGGAATTATATTTCTAACACCTTGAGGGTTGCTGAAGGAGAGGTAGGTGGGGGGATGGGGTAAATGAATGATGGGCATTAAGGAGGGAACTTGTAATTAACACTGGATATTATATGCAAGGGATTAATCACTTAATTCTACCCCAGAAACGAATACTACACAATATGTTAACTAAAGTGAACTTAAATGAAATCTTGAAAAAAAAAGTTCAGTTAAATTGTAAAGAAAAAAAAATTGTAAAGAAAAAAAGGTTAATACTTCTTGCTCAATTGTGTTGGTAGATGATATTGGAATTTGTTGCACTGATTCATGTTAAGGCTTATGATCCTTTCTAGATAATTTTGGATTTCAACAGTGACTTTTGATACTATATGCACTCATTCAACACATATATACAGAGCATCTACTAAGTACCAGCTAAGTGATAGAGGCTAGTATTACAGTGTGGAGCAAGAATAGACACAGCTCTTGCTGAATAATCTTTACCTTCAGGCAGAAAGTAATTAATGAAATAGTTGTGAAATTACAAATGTGGGAATTGCCACTGAGGAAAAAGGTATGTGGAGCATATAGCAAGGGGATCTGACCTCATCTGGGGGGATCTGAGAGGTCTCTCTGAGAAGTGACATTTGAATTGGGACCTGAAAATGAGCAGGAGCCAACTACATAAAGAGGAGTAGAGAGAGAGAGCCAGTATTCCAGGCAGACAGAATCAGGATTTTAGGCCCTTTATGTGGCAGCAGAGCCACTAGAAAAAAAATCTTGGTTGCAGGGAGGGGAGAGAATTTTGATCACAGAATGAGAGCAGCCACTGACAATAAGGGTTTTCTTGAGTGTGAAGGCGTTTTGTGTGTGTGAGTGCTGCTTGTGTGTGTGTGTCTCCCATTCTCTTTGTATGTGTTTCCCGAGGCCTCAGAGCCCAGGTTGTTCAAGGCTAAATGGTTCATCTTTCCTGAAATCTGCTCCTACTCCTGAGCATCCTATCCTGACAGATGATGGCTCTGTCTTTGCATTTTGTGTAAGCAAAGAGCCCTCAACCTCATCCTTTCCTCATTCTTCTTTCTCATCCCCTATGTCCAATCAATCTTCAATTTCCATCAATATCTGTCTCATCAGTATCTCTCACATCTAATGCACTGCACTTCATTCTCACCTCCATGCCTCAGGTTGTGGTTCCCCCCCCCCACCCCCGTGCATACCAAGCTACTTTAAATTCTTTTAAGAAGCTGCACTTTCCCCTCTCTTTCCCTACTTTGTACCTATCTTTCCCTCTGTCCAGAATTATCCTCTTGCCTATATCCTCAACTACAGTACTCCTCTTCATACCATAGGTTGCTTCTCTTTTGAGAAACTCTCTCTGATCACCAGCCACAGGTGTTATGAAGATGAGTTGGCTTTTCCTCCTTTGTGTTCACTCTAAATTATTTTGTGTTTATTCCCATCAATTACCTGTTTACTCATATGTCTAGACCTGGGCTACCCAATCTAGTGGCCATCACCACCTCTAGTAGCTACCAAGCACTTGAAATGTGGCCAGGGTGAACTGGGATGTGCTGTTAAGTATAAAATACCTTATTTCAGTGAAATAGTATAAAAGGGCAAATTACTTAATTAGTCATTTTTAAATACTGGTTACATGTGGAAGTAGTATTTTGTAAATATCAAGTCAAATTATATATATTATTAAAATTAAATTCATCTGTTGCTTTTTATTCCCTAGAATGTGCCTACCAGAAAACTTGAAAGGGTTTTTATGGCTCATTTATGGCTCACATTTGATAAGTAGGTATGTACTTGGGTAGTAGTCACATACAACATTTAAAGTGGGAACTTACTTTAAAAAACCAGAATAGGGCAGCCTAATGGCTCAGTGGTTTAGTGCCGCCTTCAGCCCAGGGCATGATCCTGGAGACCCGGAATCGAGTCCCACGTCAGGCTCCCTGCATGGAGCCTGCTTCTCTCTCTGCCTGTGTCTCTGCCTCTCTCTCTCTGTGTTTCTCATGAATAAATAGATAAAATCTTTTAAAAAAAAATAAAAACCCAGAATACATGGTCTCTATTTCTGTCATCATGGAATAATCTTGATTTTGGAGTAGAGATTTTAATTATGCCTGAAATGGGATGGAGTGCTATGTAAGTTATCTCACAGCTTGAGTCTTTGGGTTAAGGGTTTAGGTCATAACAACCTTTGCTGTCCCATGTGACTGGTCATCCCGATAAGGAGCTGTGTGCTCTATGGGTTTGTAGAATGGAATCTGGAGACTAGGGGCTGTGGTGATGGGGGCTAAGGACCAATGAAGAAGAGGCTCCTGAGAAGGCAATATTCCTGTCCTTTTCCAAGAGATCCTGAACTTATGGAAGGGATTCCTAGATCTAATTTTCCTGTAGGCTCTTTTCATACAGTCTTTCCACAGGCAATTTTTGCCTAGAAATTTAAAGCAGTGATTCACACGGAAATCTGAATCTGGTTTGTGTGCATGGGAATTAATTCTTATATCTTAAAAAAGGGGCTGAGAATGAATGTTGGAAGAGAATTAAATACATCTTCACACTTTGATCCAAATATATGCCTGTCATTTGCTCTCTGCTCACAAATCTGCAGCTGTTAGAAGACACAAAATCATTTTCTTTTGCTTCTCTCTGTCAAATTGTTGATGAAAATTATTTCACAAAATTGAAACAGCCAGAGTTACCATAGATGAGAATCAAATTCAGGTCTTGGTTATGAACATTATCTCATCTCATAAGAACCAGTCATTTAAAAAAAATCGTAACATGTCTCAGTGTTGAGTTGGATCTTTTCTTTTTTAGTAATTAAAGTTGTAAAAGCAACTCAATATATTCATTAGAGCAGGTATATTCCACAGGGCTTTTCTGAAGGGAGGCAGAGAGTTTTCTTTTATTAGAGCAGATTTGGGAAGCAAGCGAGAGAAGAAAAAGAGTAATATTCATTAGTAACATATGTGATCAATATAGAAAAAGAAAATTAAATATTTGATGATTTTTATGTTAGCTAGTTCAGGAAAATGAGGGATTATAAAGTTGATAAGATCACAGAACTGCCTCTTTCACCCACTCACCCACCCACTCATCATTCAATCCACCAACAGTCACTTATTTAATTTATTAAGTTACATTTATTAAATTAGTGTTTGTCCAGCTCTGTAGTAGATGTTATGGGAGATACAAGGGGAATGAAAAAATAGTACTGTGAATCTAAGAGGAATTTTCTGGGTGTGAAGATACTTTAAAGAGGAGGTTACTGTAATTCAACACTCTTATTTAGAAAGAAGAAGAAGAAAAAAAAAAACGGTTGTTAGGTCATTTGCATAATGTAGTACTCCAGGAATTTTATGGTGGGCCATAGGACCCTAGTTTCTAGTCCAATAAGTTTTCTTTTTTTAAAATTTATTTTAATTTTTTATTTATTATTATTTTTTTAAATAAGTTTTCTTCTAATACCAGTTGGGTACGTCAGACATATCTATCCACCTAAAAAGTGAGTAAATAAATAATTCTAAGTCATCATGTAAACAAGTGTAGGGTCATCAGGCTTGCCTGATTTGGGGGACTTTGAAGAATATTCATAAATGAGCCAAATACAAGGAAGATGGAAGGGTAGAGGTGAATGTGGAGCTGGATTTAAAGGAAAGCCATTGTTTAGGGTCGTACATGGTAGAGAGAAGATACTCTAGATGTAACTAACAAAAGAGAAAAATGCAAAGGAAAGGGAACCACACAGAAGAGAAAGGAAAGAGACAATTAGGTTAGATAAGTATCAACAGAAGTGTGGCGGTGACCCTGAGTGGAGCAGAGGGCCTCAGTGGGGAGCAGGTGGGAGGAGGTTGGGTCAGTGAGGTGACAGCCATTGGTGTAAGAAGGCTGAATGGCTGCTGGGGAAATTTTTGTCTATTAGTAAGAGACTAAAGTGTAAGCCAGGTTTTTGGAAGATTTATACAATGCAATCCCACTCTAGAGAAAGACAAAATATTCCTCAAGGACCCAGCAAGGAACCCAAAAGGAAAGAAAATCATTCTGGCAAATTAAATAAGTATGGCAGTAAGTGTATCATGTTTCCTTTTTCATATCTTTATATTGCACACCACTTCCTGATGTCTGATCAAAATTTACTAGTTTGGTGGGAAAATCTAAATGAGACTAGTTGAAAAAAAAAAAAACCCTGAAAACTAATAATATTAAGGATATGCACACACTTATTTTCAGAAATAGTCCATTTCTACTCCACTGGGGTTTAGATTTTTTTTTTTAAGGTTTTGATATACTGCTCAAATTATTGCTTATGTAGGATGAAATGCATCCTTAAACACTATGCTGTCACAGTAATACCTACAAATCACTCAGAATACCATCACTGGCAGATAGTAAATATTTTATATCTTATTGAAAAATAATATTTTCCTTATAAAGTATTGGAACCATATTCCTTTTATACTGTTCCCAAAAGTCTCCCTTGAGAGGCTTAAAAAATAATCTGCCTAAAGCTCCATCATACAAATTTGCCAGTGAATTTTCAGGGCAGGAGTTTTTGGTTTGGGTTTTAAATTCCATGGATTTGGTGAACCAAATTCTGTTCTATAACATCACTGTGTATTGCCTTTGCATGTGCATGTGGAATTAGTATGGGAAAAGAACCTATAGTGTTCTCCTTTTTAATTTCTGGTTTCTTATAATGTAAGTGGGAAATTTATATCTACATAAATAATGCCAGCCTGAGGCTATTTCTCCAGTTCCAATTTTATGAGTGTGCAAAAGATGGCCAATAATTGTGACCAGGCCCTTTCAATAGCACAACAGTCTCCGCCTTTATTTGTATAATGAACTTGCCTTTCAGGGAAGTGGGATCATATGAACAGAGCCAGTATAGTATATGGACATTCATTGTTGTTACTGAGAAAGTGAGGCAGCGGGTCGTAAGCAGGGAAGCGATTTACATTTATCTGAAGATGTGTCATGGGGAATTGGCTACCTTAACACTTTCTTTTTTTAAAATATTTTTATTTATTTATTCATGAAAGAGAGAGAGAGAGAGAGAGAGATGTAGAGACACAGGTAGAGGGAGAAGCAGGCTCCATGGCCAGAGCCCGACATGGGACTCGATCCCAGGACTCCAGGATCACGCCCTGGGTCAAAGGCAGGCGCCAAACCGCTGAGCCACCCCGGGATCCCCTATCTTATTAACACTTTCTTAAACATTCATTGTTCCTTGTTCTTTTTCAAGGACATGATAATCTCATGAGGGAAACAGACACGAACAAATAACTTGTACGGGGAGGGAAGTGCTATAAAGTGGACTAAACAAAGCACCATGAACATGTGGGATTTGTCCCTTTTCCCAAGTTGATAGAAAATGTTGACTGCTCATTTTAGTTTTTGAGGCACACTCTTCTGAAAATAGACGAGTGTATTCTGCTCATTCTTGTCATCTTCAAATTTGGGCAGGACATTCTGAATAGAGGATTTTATGATGGCAAGAAGATATTTTTGTAGCCAAGGCTGCGTGAAAGTGGGCACTCAGACTTTGTTGGTAGTAGGGTGTATCAGAGGACATCCGTAGATTCTCTCTGGGAGCATTTTGGTAACACGCTTCATGAAGGCTTTGTGCATCTTAATTACTACTCAGTCCCTAACGCCTACAGTTCAACTTGCATAAATTAATAAATTAATAAATACCAAAATCTTTAAAATTTTGCATATGCCTTGATGCACACATTTTAATGATGAAAAAGTAGAAATTATATGAACCTATTTTAAGATTTAGCTATAAGAGTATACATTATATTGTTACTTGTAATTCTAAAAGCGCAGAACAACTCATTTAGGTTTACCAGAATGGGATAGAGTAAAAATTGCATAACATCCCTACTATGGGTTATTAGGCAGCTTTAAATGATAACATTGCAGAAAAATATATAAATGGAATCAAAAGATGCATGAGACTGTTATGTAAGTAGGTCATAAAACAGTACATAGAGTCTTAATCCATGGTCATAAAATGATAAAATAAGAATTTTTAAAAGGATATCAGAGAAAGGAGTTTATGAGAGGCTTAGGCATTGCCTCTAACAACAACAACAACAACAACAACCCCCTAGAATTATGGTGGCTTAAAATAATAACTGCATAGCTATATAGCTATTGTGAACCACTAGGGAAGCTCTGGGTGTCATGGTTGCTCGGGCTCCCAAATGAAGCAAGCATCAAAACTAATGCTGATCACTGTGCCATATGGAAAAGAGCTCTGGAAACTTTCATACTAGGAATTAAATATTCGCACCTGGAGGTAAAAGATGATAATTCTGCTCACAACTGAATGGCCAAGTCTAGTCAAATGTCCCACCCACCCAAGAACAAGAATTATGATCTTCCCATGTAATTGGAGATGAAAGAATTAGAAATACTCAGTAAGCAGCATTTAAGATATCGCTCATGGTCATCGATATTCAGCTCTCTCCATCTGCCCTGGGGAGACAACTCAAAAGTCCTATTCAGCCAGAACATCAGTCTCCAAGCCCATGATTTCTGGGTGAGGCCTGATGATCTGGATGTGTTTTTTTTTTTTTTTTTTTTTTTTTTTTTTTAATCTCCAAACCAACTGGAAGAAAACAGATGATCTCTTTCCCCCTACTAGTCCAGAATAGTAGAGTAGGGGCCGAGTATCTACAATATTCCCATTTGGAAAGGGGAGGTTGCTAATTCATATCAATTCTGAAATCTAACTGCAAGTCCCCATCTGTTGGGGGTAAGAATGCTTCCTGACTAGGTTCTGATTGGGCCCCTGGGAAGGAGCTTTCCAGTCCATTGTTCTCCATGGCCCCTGACTCTCCACTTTATGGGCTTTTCCTTTTCTGTTATTTGGCTTGGCTACTTCTGGAAAATGAATTGTAGAATGTGCCCTCCTTCAAGGTCGAGAAGCTTTCTTAGCCTTCAACTTGATGATAGAAGCTCAGAAGCCCAACAGTTGTTAAGGTTTCTGTCTTTAGACTACACAAAACTGTCACAAACGTTTTTAGAAGGCACATCGTTTCTTTGGCTGCACAACTTTCTCAAGAATTTAATCAGCTGCTTTTTATAGTTGATTCTGGTCAGTTCCTCATGCCACTAGCCACATACACAATTCTTTACTGAGACACTCCTGTTTCATCTTAACTGCACGTATATTGAGCCCACCAGGCTTTATTGGAAGAGCCACAACTTCAGTCTTTTTTTATTTGGGCTATTTTGTCCAAATGAAAGACTAGCTAAGTGCCATCTTAACTCATTCAGAAGTTTAACACTGGGTGTGAAACCATACCCTTGATTTATTCTTTGACATGGATGTGTTCTGATCTTTCAGGTTTTTACCACTCGAGGAGTGCTAAGAAACAGTGGTCTTCTCCAATCCTGCAAATCTCCAGTTTTCTTAACCATCTCTCTTTACCTTCCATAGTTGCTTATAAATTGGTTAATTCTGTTCTTAGCCCATTGTTTTTGTTGTAGTATCTTGTCAGATGCAGCCAAGAGCAATCAATACCTGATAGGAAAGTTCTCTTTCTAAATCACTTCCTGTAAAGCTACAAGTTCAAAAAGTATATTACCTTTTAAGTTATCACAGGTAACAATTTTACAAAACAGGTCATCTAGGACCAGATTATGATCTTTGCAGCTGCAATCAAAGATTCCTTGCTACCTACCAGCTGAGCAGTGAGCTGATGCCATGCACTTTAGGTTTTTGATACATTATGACTACAATTCTAGGTACTTATTTTTGTATAGACTAGATGGGAATGCTCTCTAGTCCTTAGTTTTGTAGGTTCCTTAAATTTGATTGTCATCAAATAATTTTGTCCCAGGCAACTGGAATATATACTCAAACTCGTAAGAGGTTATGGATAAAAGTGCTGATTTGTTAATTTAAAATTGAAAGTCTGCTTAAGTGTTCTCTGGCCAGAACATGTTATTCTCTAAGCCAAGAGATTCCAGAAACTAGTATAGCTCTCAATCATAAGTGGATATCATTGTGGGATATTTCATTCAATCTCTGTAGAAGCTTACCCTCTCTCATGTCACTACTGAGTTCAGATGTTCATTGACTGGGACACTTTCTCTTGGACTAGGCACTCTCCTTATAGCTTACATTCTGAGGGGCAGAGAGAGACAAGAAATGGTGAACACAAAATATCACTTATCACATCATGTAAGTGCTTTTGCACTAATAAAACTGGGTGATGGGATGTAGTGGAACTCAGAGGAAGGAATGGAGAAAGACCTTCTAGTTGTAATGTCCAGTGAAAGTCATTCTGAGGAGGGGACATCAGAGCTGAGGCTCAAAAGAGGAAAAGAGGTAATCATAGAAGATCTGAGGAAAGAACATCCTATGCAGAGGAATAGCAGTTTCAAAGGCCAGTGACATACATGAAGGAGCTCAGTGTTCTGGAAGGATAGGAAGAAGGCGAGGGAAGCAGGAGAATGGTGAGGAGAGAGGTATGTGGTCGTGTCTGAGAGATTGGCAAGGGATGTATCATGGGCAGCTTTATTGGTGATGTGGAGGAGTTTGTGTTTTACTCTAAGCCCAATGGAACCATTGGAAGCTTTTAAGCAGTAGATCAATTTGACCTGTTTTATTCTTAAAAAAAGATCATTCTGGCTGGCTGCTGTGTGGAGAATGAACTCTGGCAGAGGAAGAGTAGAAACAGCCCATTGCAGCCCAGGTGTGACATATTGGTTGCTGGGATTAGTGCTGTAGCAATGGAGATGATGATAAGTGGTGGGATCTTGAAAGTATTTTGGAGATAAGAGTTGGCAAGATTTGCTGATACATTGTTTGGGAGGAATGAGAAAAGGTTTTTTGGCCCAAGAAACTTGGTGGTGGTGATACCATCAACTGTGATATGGAAGACAGCTGGGGGTAAATCAAGAATTTTATTTTGGACATACTAAATTTGAGATGTCTATTAGACAGCTAAGAGGCGATGTCAAGTAGGCAGTTGGATATATAAATCTACAGCCCAGGGGAGTGTTAAGAGCTGGAGATAGAGATTTATGAGTCATCAGTACAAAAGTGTTATTTTAAGCCATGGAAGAGGATGAGATCACCTAGAGAAGGAATTTGGAGAGAAAAGAGGGTGGACAACAGAGTTAAGGGTTAGCAGAGGAGGAGGAACCAGAAATGGATATTAAGAAGGAGCAAGGTTGAGATTGGGGGGAAATCAAGAGTGATAAAGATATTTCAGTAAGGTAAAAGTCAAATGCTGAAATTTGATTGATGCCCTAATTCTGTTTCCTGCTTTATATTTCTCCTGAGCACCTACAATACCATACTCTTCTCCCTAGCATTTGATCCTATTTGATCCTACTGGAAAGGATGTTATTTACAGAATAGTCATTGTTTATGTTACTATTCCCTTTTGGTCAGTTATATTAAGGGATGGATAAAGTGGCATCTTGATGGATCAGGAGGGTCTTGGGTCCACCTTGACATTGACAAGAACTCACTTGAGAATGTGGGAAGGATTAGGAAACCTCAGAATTTGTTCTCTGGGAATGACAATACCCAGAGCTTTGTTATGGTGGTTGTTCATATAATATACACAAAGTAATAAGCTCAGTGCATGGAAGAAGATAAGTAGATCACAATAGCTTTTCGTATTTTTTCTCAATGCTAATCGGCTCACTATGGAAATGGATCACTATCAAGTAAACCTGGGAAGATGAGTTGGTTAATTGTTTGGAACTATGTTGGAGAGATGATGTCTACCTACTATTGCTATTAGGATAGAAGCCAAACAGTCAGCTTATAAACAATGCCCCCCTGGTTCCTTAATCCTCACTATCAAAACTCATCCTTTTCAGAGTCAGGATGTGTAAAATTCAGATGAGTGATGTTTTAAAAGATGGAGAATCGGTGATAGAAATATACCTCTGTGCTTCTCTGCGGAGAATTATCCAGGCTGGGCCCTGAGACTGGTGAATCAGGCTGGCAGGGAACAGATAGGGTGGGGAACAGGGGCCTCTGTAGAGCTAAGAGAGGGTCATGAACTCTGTTAAAATAAGCAGGCATTTCCCCACCTTTGGGCAGCTCACAAGCCTACCTTATCCTCTGAAGCACAAGAGAGTGGGTCAGGGATATAATTGAGCAAGTGTCTCAGATTCATTTTCCAGAAAATGAGGCCGTTAGCCTTAGCTGCTCTCTGAGAGGTTTTTGTTAAACATAACAATTCTTCTGAAAATGTTACAGTTCCCCTTATAGTCCCTCTGTGCCAGCCACTTTCATCTGTGGAGGCGGTTGGGTGGCAGTGGCTGCCCTGGAGTAGGGCAGGGAATCCATGCCAATGGAGATATGTTAGCCCCTTCCTCCAGGCTAACACCTCCCAGTCTCTTTGAGGGCATCTCATCTCGAGTTTGGAAATGATACTCCGTCCCTACCCTTCAATTCTGTTTTTTAGTTCGACTTAACCTGTTAAATTAATTTTCCCCTGAGGGAGTTACTGCTTTGGCCTAATTATCAGAAAGATAGCGCACCTGCCGTGGAGCAAGACTCAAGTTTGAATCTTGAGTCCAGCATTTAAGATCTCCGTGATCTTGATGAAATTGGTAAATCTCCCTAATCCTGTTTCCTCATATAAAATGGGACTATTGTATAATATATTATGTAGATTGATAAATTAATCCACACAAAAGATTTCCTTAGCATTATTATTAACTTGAATGGGTGGCCCTTGAAAAATGCTGGGGGTCAGGGGTGCCACCCACCCTGCACAGTCGAAAATCTGCATATAACTTTTGATTCCCCAACACTTAATTACTAATCACCTACTGTGGATTGGAAGACTTACGCATAACAAAAACAGTCGATTAACACATATTTTGTATCTTATATGTATTATATACTGTATTCTTACAATGAAGTCGGCTAAATGAAATGTTAAGAAAATCAGAAGAAAGATAAAAGATACATTTACAGTATTGTGTCATATCTATTGAAAAAATCCACATATAAGTGAACCTGCATAATTCAAACCCATGTTATTCAGGTGTTTATACTATTTAGTCTTTAATAATGTTGATGGACTATTTAATCCATATTATGCAAGAGCACTCATTTTAAGAGACTTCTTCATGCTGTTATTTTCACTAGTGGTACTTTACATGTCATTGGTGGTTTAAACATTTTATTCTATCCCCCATGATGCTTAAAAAAAAAAAAGGAAATATCATGTTGAGAGGATCTAGGAAACTAGCTTTACGATATAGTAGAGAATAATGGCACCTCCTCCAGTTTTATATTTATGAGAATGTCTAACCCATCAAACAAAATGTCAACATAGAGCTGGAGTCATTTGGTTGAGTATGTTTATCTTTAGGGTCTTTTCAGCTACATATAGTGGAAAACCTTGACAGAAACTGGCTTAAATAGTAGAAAAATATAAAGCTAAAAGCCCAGAGGTGGGGTAGCTCAGCTATATCCTGAAGGATTCATTGCTTACACATTGATACCATGCCATCTTCAAAGGTTTGTCCTTGCCTTCAGACTTGTCCCTCTCTGGTCACAAAATAGCTAGTAGAGTCCTGGGCATCACCTCCAGGTATGGTGGTGTCTAGAGAAAGAAGGGCCATTTTTCCTTATGTCTTTCTCTAATAGGATCCCACTGATAACTATAAGAAATTGTTAGCATTGACAGCCTTCCTTAGGCATGTAAATGGTCTCAAGAGTTCAGCATAAAATAATTCAACAATTTGCCAGCATAGCACACTAGACTTCTCTCTTCCTTGTCCCTACCTTTTCCCATATGGGCAGTTGCACATTTTAAAGTCTGTTATTTGGAGATTCTCACTCCTAGTTGGTTTTTAATCAATTTGAGTTATCTGCCACAAGCAACAGAAAATAACTCTGACTGATTTAGGCAAGACATATATCTATTTAAAATGTAGTAAATAGTTTCAGAATGATCTTGAATTTTCTTTTGCTATAAAGGACATTATTGGGAAACTAGGCAAATTCTGAATAAAGTCTGCAGATTGATCAGGTAATAGTAGTGTGTCCATATTAATATGATGATTTTGAAAATTTCTCTGTGATTATGTAAGATAATTTTATAAGTAGATACAAAAGACATTTTTTGGGGTAAGATATGTCTATAATTTACTGTTAAGCAGTTGAGTAGAATTACAGAGAGAGAAGAAAGCAGTGCAGAATTATAATATTGAGGAAACTGGCTGAAGGGTGTTCCGAAATTCCTTGAACTGCTCTTGTAACTTTTGTATAAATTAGAAATTATATCCAATTAAAAAATTTTTAATGATGTAAAGAGATGCAGGGTTAGGGTTTCAGTGCTTTATCAGTTCCAACAACTTGCTTTAGTAAATCCCTAAAGACAATGAAGAAGATACTTAGTGATAAGCTCAAGAATAGCCTAGATTGCAAGAAATCTAGGCCGAAAGGCTCCAGAATTGGCATCAATGCTCCAAATCACACCCTGGAGCTGGACTCCTGCCATAAAACTGCCACCTCCGTGATGTGCTGGATAGACATTGCCCTTTGCATGGCTGCTGTGGCTAGCAGCGGCACAGTTGCCACTGCTGCTCCCAGATGATTAGTCTTTTGATACCACCACCACTGCCACGGATTGTCCTTAGGACCCCGGCTTTTTAACTTTGCCACGTTAAATTCAAAGTCCCCGGTGCAAGAGTCAGAGCGATGGAGCTCACGTCGTGGGCTTGCACCTAGGTGCAGGCTGGTAAAGGGAGTATGGAGAATCTGCAGTCTCCCATGAGTCTCGAAAGTTCTACTTTGCCAGGAAGTGAGGGATTCCCCAAGGAGGAATGCGTTTCAACCCAGGAGAAGGACAGATGTCCGTTGCATGCTGATGTTTATAGTTCCCTCCCTTGAGATGTCAAAATACACTCTGGGGTTGTCTTGTTGAAGGTGGGAGCAAAGGAAAATCTCTTCCTCTCAACTTGGAGCGAGTGAAGTATTCACAGATGTCGGGTCCTAACTCACACGTACTCTCAAGCAGCAGGGGCTGATATGGAAGAAATTAGCCTTGATGTGATTCAACCACTTTCTGACATTGCACAGAAAAGTGGAGCCCTTTATTGTCAGCCAGAGTGGTTTTATTCTAAATATTCTTTATTCCGGATATTGGTATCTTTTTTTTTTTTCACTCTATTTCACACTTTAAAGTTTCCCCCGTTTTATATTTCTTTTTGTATAAGTGATTGAGTTATTTCACATGAGGTTGACTATTCTGCTTCAGAAAATACTCAGTTCGTGTCTCTCAAGAAGAAAACCCAGCCCTCAGTTCTGGTCTGATACCTAGTGCATGACTGAGACTCAACCTACTTTTGTTTCTTCCTCAAACTTTGTCTTATTAGGTAATAGAAATATAATTATATAACATATAATATTGAGGTCTTATTGTGGCCTAGTGGTGTGTTGAGTGCTATTTGTGCATTAAACATTAAAATTATTATTTTTTGCTCTTTATATCTTATTAGAAAAGAAAGGCCCATGCTCCAGTTAAGAAAAAAAAAAAACAGCTTAAAAGCATCATATTTTTTATAAATGTTCCCCATAAAAAATGATTAGAGCAAAGTAGAAGGATATGAGAAATTGTACTCTAAAAGCATTTGACATCTGGTTGGAATTGTTCTGTTATTTGATTGTCAGAAGTTTCTTCGGAGGGGCTGAGGGAGTTTTACCATTTCATTTGGCAGTCAGATAAGAGATGAATTTAACTGGCCTTCAGTTGTGCTGACCTGTTCCTGAGAGAGGGGGGAACTGAGAGGAAGGAGGTGGGGAGGAGGAAGAAGCCTTTACTTACACTTGAGGGATGATTCAGGGGGACAGCCTGAATTATGGGACTTATTGGCAGCAAGTAAGCATTGACTGAGTGGATTACTGCAAAATGCCTTAGCTGGGGACGGCTTTGAAAACCACTCATCAATTACAGATGGTACCTGGTATCGTAGCACGGGTACCCTCGAGGGCTTTTGTCCAGGAAATTTGAAGAAACCTGTTATCTCTGACCTCCTCTAACCACCTCTTCCTTCACGGGTGACCTTTCTTACCTGGAGACCTCAACTGTTTATCACAAACCTGCCTCTCTACAGTGTGTATCAATTATTAAACAATGCCCAATGCAGGCCAGTGATTTTAAATAGTCTCAGAAATTATAAAGACCATCATTTGTCTTTGTTAACCTACTGAGTGATTCTTTGTCTCCAGTCATAGTGAAGGGATCAGATTTGGGATTTCTAGATACCAGAATTATATTAGGGTTAATTAAGCAAAACTCCAGCTTTTCCTCAGAGTTATACTCTGGCTACAGATGTTGCTTATTTGAGGCTCGAAGTAAGATGAAATGTTCTAACACAGTTAAACATGGTAGGCAAGTGAGCCCATCTAAGGACAGTAGGTTACAGCTGTCCCTACTTGGATCCATGTAGTTGCCCATGATAAGTTGGGTTCATGGATACCTGGAAGGTCCATGGAAAGTCTTCAGGGTATTTGTGAGTCTATTCCAAGCGTAAGCAACATTTTTTTGTGTATTTTCTTATGTGCATTTATTTTTCTGAGGAACCCCTATACTTTCCACTGGATTCTCAAAGGTATCCAGGTCCTGGAAAATTTTGGAAATACTGCTCCATAGCGAATAGCACAAATCTGTCTAAATCCAGGATGTCTCTAGCCTTAGGCAAAGCTAGGTGAAAGGAAAGAATAGAGTTAGCTTCTTGGAGTGCCCTCTATAAGGAATGCTAAATCATTACTGGAATGAACTGAAAAAGAAATGCAAATTCATCTCACTCCTGGACATTGCCCTTGAGTGAAATTAAAAACTGATACTTTTCAGACTTTTGAGCATTTTTGGGAAGCACCCATGTAGTCATAGCCGAAACTCTGGAATTAAATAATATACATAATCCCAAGTATCCTGGAGACCTAAATGGTGATTCCTTCAAGGGGAACTACAGTGGAGCGACCACAAAGAATAATAATAAAAACTTGTTTTTATTTCCATCTCACATAAAAATGAAAGCATATCCATGCCATATTGTATTTCTCCTGGTTTCCACTGCAAATCCTCATTCCTTTATCCCACAGCTGTTACAAAGCCTTTCACACCATACCCCTCTGCCCCATATTCTCTATCCCAGGCCCGGCTACTGGTTTTCCTCTCTGGTCTTCTCCTCAACACCTTACTCTATATTGTGTAGGTCATCTTGGTTGCTGGTTGCTTTGGCTTGGACCTTTATCCTTATCTTTTCTTTCTGGGCCTGCCTTCCACCTATATTTCCTCCTGGGCATCACAAATCCAGTACTCAGTGTGGGAAAGACTCCCTTTGGGAGCAGGAGAGATGGGAAACCAACAAACACACACTCCTCAAGCTGGTTCTGGTTGCACATGGCAGAGTGCTGATTACAAAAAACAAGCAATTTATTTCATTACTTGATTTTTAAAGCCATCTAATATGCCTCCCAGGTGGTTTTCTGATTTGGAAAACCGCAAGAGAAAATGGCACTGTTTAATGCTTTCCAGAATTCTTGTTTTAGAATTCTGCTTCAAATTGTGGAAATGAATTTGTAAGTGAATCTGATTCTGGATGAAGTTTTCCTTAATAGCTAATCTGTTTCCTTCTATCCCCACGCAGAGTTGATGGGCCTGTACACATCTCTCTACCTGTGCCAGATGTCATGCCAGATCCTGGTGCAATGGAGATGAAAAGACCCATTTCGGCTCTCAAGGACTGGCTGTCAGATAAACAGGCGATTGCAGTATGTGAAGATAAATACACCCACGGGGGTGTGTATATTGGGCAACGGGAACCCGTCGTGGGAAGCATCTACATTTGTCTACAGGAGGGGAGCCTTAAGCTAACTCCTGGAAAGCGGATAAGCATTAGGCTAATGTGAGAGGCACATAGTGCACAAAAAAATGAAAGCACAAGAGGGCATGGAAAGACATGAAAAGTGGAGCTGGAAGAAAAAAATTGAAACAAAAGGTGGCTAGTCAGGTAATTTTAGTCTTCACAGTAAGGGAGCTTTGTTTTCCTCCTGGGGAATTCGGGAACTTTGAGTCACTCTTCTGTAGCCACCACTGCAGTGGTTCTCACTGTGGCTTGGGAGCTGACTGGGTGAGTTCAGAGATCAGACTACAGGGTTCTTTTCTTCTTGCTGGCATTGTGCCACTGGATGGTTTACCTGGCATCTCTGTGTATCACTTTCCTCATCTCCAAAAGGAGGATGATACTGTCTCCTCATGGTTGCAGTAAAGATTTAATTAATCCACATAAGACATTTAGAATTGTACCTGGCATAGGTATTAGAATCCAAAAAACATGAATTGTTATGTCCCTTTCTTTTCATGCATCAATAAATGGAATGTTCCGCAACATTCCAAAGTTTGATCAACCAACAAGGTTGACCCTGGGAGTAGAGAGGTGGGAGTAGATGCCTCTTTCTATGTTGCAAGAACAGTGTCAGCTACTCTCTCTTCTGAGGTGTTTCCCCTATGTGGGATAGTCACCATACCCACTTATTAAGCCATAATATATCTGAAGATAGTTGATAATTAAACCATTATTAAGCACTAGCATCTGGGTGTTATCTGATGAAGCTATTGAAGCTGGGAGCATAGACTGGTGAATTTGTGAATGAGTCACAAATCTGGTAAGTCAAAAGCACAAATGAAAAATGAAGGAATACAAATTAAAATTTGTCTATAGCATAATATATAATTTAAACCCTGTTCACAACATAAATATAGTGTTTAATTGTTTATAAAATACTTAAATATGTTATCTCATTGGATAGTTAAAGCTAGCCCAAGAGGTGTAAGTAGAGCATCTTTTACTATTAAGAATACATTCAAAATAAGGAAGCCAAGGCATAGATGAAGACAAATGTGGCAACTTTTGTTCTATTGCCTCTTCCCACCCCATCCTTCTTGTCTAGCTCTGCAATGTTTTTATTGAGAAGAGGAGAAATGTCTAAAATCCAGTTTGGGGAGTTGTATGACTTCTAGTGGAGCCCTTGCTATTATTTATCAAAAAGTTATAGTCCCTGGTAGTATCCTTCACTGGCAGTATCAGCTGCCTAAGGCAGGGAACTTACTTGGGGTATATGCATTATTCATATTTACAGGCTTGCCTGTTATAACAAGACTTTAGAGTTGCTACCTCATGTTTATAGACACATAGCAACAACAAGGGACAAAGAAATGGACTTGGAATTTATCCCGTGGATATTTTTATAACTGGTGCTGTGTAGAGTCACCATGGAGTGACTCAAGAAGCTTATAGACACGTTGAGGGAGGTGTGAACTGCAAATATAAAAGGTTAAATAAAAATAAAATGAAGTTTTGAAATGAATACATGAAAATATCCTTAGGTGCCATGATTCTGTAGGTACTATTGAATAAGTGGAAATAAGCATCTGATAGCATCTCATGATCTCAATTTCCACTTAAAAATGTGTACCCTTAAACTCATGAGCCTACCAATATGTCATGATTCAGAAAGATCCTTTTAGAATAAGAATGTGGAGAGAAAAGAAATTAAAGAGGAACCCAGATGGAGACAACAGAGCCCAAGTTCCCTGAGTTCAGGGACAACGCCTAAATTATTTGTTGAATCCCCAGGACTTAATGTAATGTTTTAGTAGATGCTCAATAAATATTTGCACAGTTAATGAATGAACGGATGCAGGGGGGAGTGTTGGAGACTAGCATAGGACCACAAATGTGTACTATAATGTGCAGCAAGGTGGGTGCAGTTTCCTTTCACCTTTAGCACATACTCAATGTTCTATAAATGTGGAAGGAAAGCAGGAAAGAAATGAGAGAGGGAATTAATATCATAGGATCACAAGACCAGAAAGAAATTTGTGAGGTCATTGGTTCTTCCCTTATGCCTCCAGGAAAACTCTGAGTACAGAGCAAAACAAAACAACCAAACCAAACACCAACCAACCAACCAACCAACCAGCCAACCTCAAAGAGGTGATATTTGTTAACTAGCCTAACACAAAGAAGCAAAGGGTGGATGGAGTTTGAGAAAGGTTTTAAATTGAAGTTAAGTTTGGATCCTGGCTTTGCCATTTCTCATTCTGTAACCTTGTACAAGTTGCTGTACTAGTTGGACCTCAGTTTTCTTACCTCTTCAAGGGTGAGAAATTTTAATCTTTCTAGAATTTTTATCAAAATGAGACAGTGTATTAAAATGTGTTTAATAATGCAATAAATGTTTGTAAAAATTTCCTCAAATATGTTGAACTGCTAAATGTTAATAGGTCTGCTAAGGAAAGATTTTTCTCTGGAATCTCTTAGAAGGAGAAATGCCAACTCAAGTCACAAGTATCTTAAAATTTTATTTATGGAAGAACCTAGTGCTTTGGGTCGTGGCATGTCTCAGAGGATTTGGCATACTAGACAGAGTACTTTAAAAATAATAGACCATGGTAGTGTAAATTATTTGGCAACAGGCTGTCATCTTCTACCACAAAAATTCTTCAATATTTAATTAAATATTCCAACAACATAAAATTCAAAGCATGTCAAGGACATTAATTGAGGGTATAGACTAGCTAGCTGTTGGAGAGCTTTGGCTGTCAACTCCAAAGCCAGACTTTCTCTCCTGGTTCAGATTACTGGGAAGGCTTTGAAGCAATGGACTCAGCTGCTATAATGGATGCCTATGGTTGCAGTAGAAAGTGTACATATCAGTGTCTATTTCGATGTGCTGTCCCTGTCTGAGTTTGGAGAGTCAGAAATGGAAAGAAATGAGAAGCCTGTCAGAGCTAACAGCCCAGGAGTCTCTCGGGATATGTGTGAAGGGTGGCCTTCAAATCTGCAGGGGTTACAGCTGTGCCCAGAGATATGTAAAGTTTTAAAAACATTAAATAAATGCAATCAGTCCTTTTACTTTCTTATACTTTGCACAGTGCCAACTCTGGGCTCAGGGACAAATCTGCTGACAAGTGATTAATATCAGGGAGAACCACCCAAATCCAGAGACATACATAATTCTGCCTCCGTCTCTTGTTAGTTGACAGTCACTTGGATAAGACAGGCCAACCGGGTCAAGTGTGGTCACAGCAAAAGTTGAGTTCCAGTTTATCCTTGCCACCAGTGCTCTGTCATTAAGGGATCCAAGAGGGAAGGGAGATTTGTTTTACCAGACACTGTCTTTGTGAGCGAAGAATGGCAATTTCTTCCTCTCTCCCTTTTAGAGCAATTTGGTCAAATCATGCAAGGAAATAGCCAGCCACCTTTACCCCAGGTCTCCCTTCACCTACTCTGACCTTAAGTTATCCCAGTACCTAACTAAATTTTTTTTTTAAAGAAACAGGAAAAAATTACAACCAGCAAGTTTCTTTATGATCATGCAGTCACTCATCCATACCTTATTTTGTAGATGAGAAAGTTGAGGACTTGGGACATGTAATGTAATCACATAACTGGCTTATAATGAGAACCCAATCTAGACCTCAAACTTCTGACACCCAGGACAAGGTATTTTCTAGTACTCATAGCTTGAGAAGCAGGATGCTCTGCAGATGGCTGAAAATAGCAGAAAACAAGAAAACTAGGAAAAGCCTACAAAGAGAAAGTCTGAGCAAAAGACATTTGCAGATTGGGTACAATTCTAAGAAAGCAAAAGAATTTGATATGCATATGAATAAAGGAGTATGGTAATGTTTAAATGTTAAAATTAAAGAGTCTGTTAAGGAGTGAGCACTGATGGCCCTCTAAAGGGATGAACAAATGAATGATTGAATGAACCAAAGGTGATTTTGTCTTGATATTTCTTGTCCTGGAATATCTAGCACTGAACTAGTCAGCTATGTAAGAGAGAGGGAGGACAGTGAAAATCTGTTGAGCCTCCATCTTCATGGGCTTGATCCACTAGAGAACAGACACACGTACCATTATGGGGAACCACTGAGCTGGAGCCAAAGCTTCTGGTCTAGCTGCTTAGGGCTTCTTTAATGTGAAGGGGGAAAAAAATCAATGGAACTGAAGAGAAAATGGAAATTTCACTTTATGCTTATCAAGAATTACAAAAGATTTGACTGTAGGAGAATAGCTCTGAATTTCCTGGGAATGGCTGAACAATTGGAGCATCTCAGGCTCTCTGATTGTCCCTGAAACCTATTTAATCAAACAGCCAACTGGTCATTCATTCTGTTAGTGGGTCAGTTCAGTCCAAATAGTTAATTGGTAGGATATAATGAATATAGCCATTTTGTCTCCTCATCTATATATTCTGGGCAATGCCAACTACTCTTATTGGATAAATAGTCCTTTGAGGTTATGATGTTGGGATGTACTGACTCATGTGATAAATCTAGAGAGTGACTTTTTTGGATGAAGTGGTAAAATTTGGCAGCAATGAAATACTGAATAAGGAAGACCACTAGACTAGGTAGGCTCCAGATTACACAAATCATGGAAAAGTGTATTTTAAAATAGTGTCTAAGATTGCAGGCTTTACATGTGGACTGTGTAGTTTAAATCATGCCACTATCCTTTTTTGGGTCTTTGGACAAGTTACTTAAACCTTTGCTGTGTCATTTTCTTCATCTATAAAATGTAGGAATCCAAATTCCTTTCTCTTCAGAATATTGTGAAGATTAAATTAGGAAATATTTATGAAGGGCTTAGAAAGGGATGTAACAGTATACAAGTTCACCCAGGGGCACCTGGGTGACTCAGATGGGTAAGTGTCTACTTTTGGCTCAGGTTATGATCTCAGGGTCCTGGGATCAAGCCCCACGTTGGGCTTCCTGGTCTGTGGGAAGTCTGCTCCTTCCTCTCCCTCTGCCCCCTACTTGTGCTCTCTCTCTACCGCAAATAAGTAAATAAAATCTTTAAAAAAAAACCTAATAAATTAATTTAAATATTTTAAAAATCTAGATACTTTAAAATATAAATATTTTAAACACATATATAGCAACATAACTGTGATGTAATATTATTAATGGTAGTAATAATATTACTTGAGGCAGTGATGAAGGGAATACTAGCAAGAAATCTTTTAGGTTTCTTAATATCCCTAGGTTACCAAGTAACAATCAGCTGGAAACTTGGTAGCATAGAGCTTTTGTCTTGGAGTTTAAAGGGAAGGTCGTCGGCTCATTGGTTCAATGGGCACAGTGGAACAGCTACATGTATCATTGAGCTTCTTAAGCTCAGAGATTAAAGAAATATGGATAAAATATGATTCCTGTCATTAAAGGCTAAATAGAATAATAGGGGAGAACAACATAGAATAACATAAACCACTAGTTCTCCTCCAAGGAATAAGAGCCGTATTCTTTTCTCAGAGAAACCCACCTTTGGCTCGTTAACTGCAGCTAGTTAGCCCTCCACCCCCTTCATCTCTATCCTCCGTCCTCTCTCTCTCTACCTAGCATCGGCATCCATATTATATATTCTAACCCTTCATGTTCTATCTTTTGTAGCCTTCATCATCATGGAATTTTATAAATTGTTTTTGCAGCTTTCCATCCCACTTGACAATAACTTCTTGAAACCCAAGACCATGTCTGCCCTTCTTACGGCTAACTCCCCAATGCTTAGTATGACACCAGCCACAAAAATGCTTTATAACCATTTGTAGGAAGAACGAAAGTGGATCCCTGTCTGGCAGAGCTGGGGAGAGGTACACAGAAGAGGAACTAGGCTTTGAAGGGTACAGAGGGTACAGAGGTACATTTCCATGGAGGAAATGAATGTTTGGCCATTCAAAACCAACTGCACACTCCTACATAACTAAGCTGCTTGACTTGTTCCAACTACTCAGACCCATTGTTGAGCTGAAATATTGTAATTATTTTGACATTTTGGAGAAATATTTGCTAAGCAAGATAAACGACTGCTATATCTGGGTCAGGACATCTCAGTTCATGTTCTGTTTCTGCTAACTAGGAGCTCTGCACGTGTCACTTAACTCACGTGAGCCTCAGCGTCCACATCTGTATAATGGAAGTAGCAATGTTCATTCTCACTGAGCTGTGGTGAGCATTGAGCTAGTATATAAGGGGGAAACCTTTTGTAAACGGAAAGCATATATGAGACCTCCTGATTAGTATACTTGGCCATAAGTGTATTTGCAAAAGTAAGAACCACAATGATACGATTAAACGTGTGGTCATAAAAGGAGGTCCCATAGAAATCTCCAGAAGTGGCAGATCAATGTGTTTTACAAATCCAGGTTCTCCCTTAAAGGGAACCAGCACACCAACAAGATAGGAGCTTATCAGCTTTCCTTCCCTCTGAATCTGGGCCAGGTCCATTGCCTGAATTTTATGTTAAATAATAAAAGCACAGGCATTAAATGTGTTGCCATGAATCTACAACCTATACAGGGTAAGGTATTATGGCACAGCGGTCCCCAAGCAATGTGTGTTTTAAAAATATGCTTAAAACTGCAAGTGCTTTGTGTGGCTGCTTCGCAAAATCACTAGAGCTGAAGTATTTGTATTTTAATGTTTATCTCCAAACTGGCCTGCTGTTTTCAAATTGCCCAGGAAACGAAATGTTGAAAATGGAAGGAAACCAGCACAAGCTAGATTTAGAAATGCAGTGTTAGTAAAGCAAGCTGTGGGGTTCTGATACCTTAAGAGCACCATAAAATGCTCATAATTAAATAACTGTTTTTCTTAACACAGCTATTCCTATTTCTCCCCCCAGCCACTTATGTAAAAGCATTTAATGTTCATTCTTTCATTACCAACCAGAGACTCTTGTAAAGAGGTAACTGGTCCCAGAAATTGTTAAAAATATTTTAATAATGGTGTCCTTTACAAAGGGGAAAAGTGTATTAGGAAACAAAATCAGGCCCTAGATACTTCCTGTGGTTATTTTTATTGGCAGTTGGCTCACAAATGATTTATATGGAGGAGAATCATGCCATGGAGTTGCTACCTGAACAACAGTGGTAAAAGCAATAACAAAATGCATTCTGATTATTGGTGTTGCAGACACAATGGCAGAACACGAGGCTACCAGCAGCTGAAGAAAGAGAGACAAGTTTGCTGGGAAACCATAAGATGGGGCAGCCAGGCTTCCAAATAATTAATGGAAGGAAGGAAGGGGATGGAACCAAAAACCAGCTATGGTTTAAAGTGCTCCTACCATGGATCAGCATAATTTATACAATATTTTGAAAGCCTCACACCAACCGTACAACAAATAGCTTAGGTAACTACCTCAAGGTTGCACAGGGAGAGGGAGCAGAACAGATGTCTCATATCTGTGCAGCTCTCAATCTTGTTTGTTCTCTACTAGTCGGTGAATGAGATCAAGGTAGCAGGTTAGGGTATGAATGAAGTGGGGAAAGTGTTCTGAGATTGGCAAAATCCAAGATAAGGGGAAATGCTGTTCAGTGGTATTTCCCCAAAATATGGTCCTGGGTCATCTGCCTCAAGCATGTCAAAAGCTTGTAAAAGATGAAAAATCCCCGGTCTTTCCACTTTAGACTATGGAATCAGAATCCCTAGTGTGGACTCAAGGATATAACATTATTCATTTTTTTCCCCCCAGAAATCTAATGTGATTCTTATGCACACTTAGGAACCAACCATGACCACCAATATGTCTTAATTTGTTCTCTAGGCTTAACTTAATGGGAGCATTCTCCAAGGAAATACCTCTCAGAGCACTGTTGGTTAGTGAAACACATTCTGAGAAATGCTGGTTCATATTTCATCTGTTGTGTGAGAAGAGGAGCCTTAGGAACATGGGTTTGAAGTTACTGTAAATTTAGTTGCTGTGGTATGATGGTCATGTCTAAGAGGCATTCAAGAAGTGTTCATGTTCCTGTACCCAATAGGAACTTTTTTCAGTTTACATTTTAATTAGGAAGTAATTTTCCCACGAGTAATGTATTAGTTATCTATTGCTGGGTAACAAATCACTACACAACTCAATGGCTTACTACAAAAAAATAGAGGCATATGAAGGAAACGCAGAATGACAAAGCTAGCCTCAAAGTGTCAGGTATTATATGATATAAATTATAGAACATTCTTGACAAAACAATTACAGAAATGAGGAAGAGATCAGTGGTTTCCAGGGGTTCAGGATGGTGTGTGGTATGGATATGATTATAATAGGGTAGTGTGAAGGAGATCTTTGTGGTGATGGAGGAGTTCTGTATCTTGATTGCTATGGTGGTTATATGAATCTACACAGTGGTTGAGATGGCTTAGAATTCTACACACATATGCTACCTGGTTTTGGTTTTGGTTTTGATTTTGTACTGTAATTTTTGTTAAGATATAATCATTGGGGGAGACTGCCCTGAAGTATACATGAGATCTCTCTGTACAATTCCCGCAATTTCCTGTGAATCTATGATTTATTTCAAAATAAAAACATTAAACAAACAAAAACTCTGTAAACAGTTGTTATCTCCTAGTCCCCTTTGGTCAGAAATGCAGTGGTGGGTATGTCTGACTCAAGGTCTTTTATGAAGTTTCCATGAAGCTGTTGGTTTGAGCTGAGGAATTATCTAAAGGCTGCATGGGAGGATAATCTTCTAAGATCATTCATGTGATTCTTGGCAAGATTCAGTTCCTCATGGATTGTGAACTCAGGACCTCAGTCCCTTACTCATTGCTGGCTAGAGTTCTCCCTCAGTTGCTTGCCACTGGGGTCTCTCCCTAAATCAGTTTACAACATTCCAGCTGGACTTTCTTAAAGCAAGTGAGAGAGAATGGGTGAGCCCTATTGCAACCATAGTCTTTTAAGAGTCTAAACTTGGAGATAACATCTCATTCTTTTTGTCATATTCTTTTCACTAGAAGTGAGTAAAAAAACCCAGCTGACACACATGGGGAAGGAGTTATATGAGGAACATTAGGAACTGGAACCATCTTAGAGGTTGTCTGCCATCATGGCCTTTAAAAAATATCCTCTTTTTTGAAACAATATGAGGAAATGATAGCATACACAGTGACCATGTTGGAGGAAGTCTGATATAGCTGTGGCATTGAGTAGCCATTCTGAGGCTAATAACTGAGGCAGCCATCTGGTATTTCTTAGCCTATTAAAAGAAGCAAAACTCCACAGCAATAGCAATGTCAAAGACTGTGCTGAGAGGGACATCAGTAAACTCATAGGCAAATTCATAAGCAAATATCAAAGATTTCTTGCAAATAGTAGTAAAGACCCTGATACGAAGAGTAAATATTATAGATATTTATTTCAAGATATACCTGATTATGCCTTTGAAGTTTGGGAAGGCTAGAACCAGGGTGAGGATCACCATCAAGCAGTGTATCTCCATGCTTATTTTTCTGGGATTCTATTCACAAGGACTGGCCTAAACAGAGGGCATGCTAGTTGCCTACTTGTCTACATTCATCAGGTGAGAAACTTCTAAAGCCTTATAGTCTTAGAGACAAGATCTTCTACCCTGGGTCCCACTGAGACATAAATCATCGTTTAGTGTGGCCAGAATTGAACTTGGGATAAGAATTGGAGTAAGGTTGTCCTGCTGCTGGTAGCCTAGATGGGCCCTTGGTAGTTATGTGCTGTATCCATGGCTTGCTGGTGGAATATTTGGGCTCCCTTCTGATAGTCTAGACTTGCAGTCTAGACCATGTCTACCCCATGGTCAGGGTTCTGTCCCTTTATCCTACAAAATGATAGATAACAGAGTGACAGACTCAGCTAGCTGTTAGTTAAATTAATTCTAAACAGCCTGCTCTGTAGTATTGAGCATTAAGGAATGGCTAGAGAATTTTCTCTAGAAATGAGTGTTGCCAGAAGGAGTAGAAATGGTATAGTGATCATAGTGGGGCTTAGTGAATCTTCTTTTCACTCATTAAGTGCTGAATGCCAATGGTGAAAGGGACTTGCTGGCCAAGGGAGCCGAGATTATGGTGGTGGTGATGATAAATGGGTGCTTGAATGTGCATGTGTGTGCATGTGATGATGTGTATATCTTATGTCAGCCATGTCTACCATCCCAGGTGGTAATAGTTGGGACTATAACCTTTTTTGTTCATCATTATACTTTGGCATATGTTAGCCACTGAATGCACTCTTAAGAGTTTCATATAATTTCTCTTCTTTTAAAATGCAAGGGCTAAAGAGTCGGGGCCAGGTAGATTACTGACAGCTGAGCTGTCTGTCTTAGTGTACTTGGCAACGAAATATATAGAAGTTACAAAACCAAATGAAAGACTCGGGGAACCATCAAAAAGGAGGCTGGGTGTATATTATCTGGGTATTTTCTGAGGCGAAATGCAGGAGAGGGAGAAATGCAGGGTGCAAGCCTTAACTTCCCATGATGGCAGACATAAGTGTGATGGTACATGTAAAGGCACAGGCTGGAGAAAACGAAGTGACAGTTTAGCTAAATCAGACTGTTCTCAAGTTGTAGAAACTTATTTCGTATCAAACTGTGTTGAGACAGAGGTGTTGAGAATAGTAGAGCTACCTTCTAATGTTGACAGTTGTGAATTGTGTTTATCGACCCATTAACAACTATTACGATCAGTGGCACAAACAATGTAATGTATCGCCAAAGCTTGAGAGCATAAATAGTTAACCTGTAGTACTGTGTTTCTAGAATGGTATGTGTTAGAAACACCTGCTGCGGAGATCTGTCTCAGGATGAGGTGGTGAACTAGCTGCTTAGTGTCGCCACTGATAGACGGCTATGTGTTTCAGAGAAGAAGTGGGAATCAACTTCCCTAGAGGCCCTTCCTAGAAGGGACTCTTTGAATGTCTCTGGAGGTGTGAAGGGGTACGACACTTATTTCACACTGGCAGAGAGAGCTAGTGCTCACTGGTGGCTTTGTTTTTTCCTTTCTTCTTGGCCACAGTACTAAATAGTACCAGACTTTTCCATTTAGGTGGGGCCCCATGCCATAGTTTGAGCAGAAGGGAGAGACTGGCGCATAAAATCTTCCATGCACGATCCTCCGTCTGTGATGTGAATGAGAAACATAGTGTTGCTGTGCTAAGCCATGGAGATTTGAGGATATTTGTGACAGCAGTTAGCCTTCCCTGACTAATACAGCCATTGTTCCACACGACAAGGTCTGAAATCAAGTATTTTTCCAAAATATCTGATGGTACTGAAGACGTGCTTCATGGCCTAGAACACAGGAACACGCTGCAGGATGGCTCCCTGCATGTGTTTACAAACAGAAAGCAGTTTAACAGAAGGGGGTGAAAAGAGACAGTTCACACTTGAACACTGTCAAGTAACCCATGGTTTCATTTGGGTGTGCATGTGTGTGTCTGTGTTCATGTGGTGCCAAAATAGTTTAGTTTGATAAATACGTATGTGTTTCATGGTCTTTGGTTCCAGGCTAGTCTGTCACACTAAATAAGTGTGAGAGATACTATCTCTCCTCAAAATGTCCTTTCATCATTTCATACTCTGTTCTTATGAAAGATACAAAGTTGTAGTGAGCCTACAATTGAGGGTGAGTAGGAATGCTGGTGATAGACAAGCCCCTCATTTCAATGTAAATGGGTCGGTGATAAGACAAAGGGAATTAGAGACACTTAGGGAGCACCAGTGGGAGCAGACCTAGCTCATCTTGCACGTAGGGGGAGGGCGACTGTCAGCACGTCTTAGCAATGGATGTTCTTGACAAGTGGTAATAAGAACCACAGGAATTTAGAGGTTAGCGTCCTGGTCACATTCCCTGGAAGCTGTGCTTGAGATGGGGGTTCTTGTGCAGGGGAGGCTGTTCTCTGAAACCTGTAAGGGAGTGAGAGAAGCAAAATAAGACAGTGGAAGAAGCTAAGCAAGCTGTGGGTTCATGGGGGATGTCTAGCATCATCTTTATCTCCATGAGAGCTCTGAAGGAGGAATGGTGTCACACGTGTATTCCACCTTGAGGCATCTGTCAGTCACTTGCTGTGGACCACTGCCTGAGGTGAGGTGTAGAACTTCCCAGACATCCCTCTTCAAGGTGGTTCCCATAGACCAATGGCAATTTTCCAGCGAAGGTTATAGCCAGGGATTATCCATAGCCACTGTCATAGTTTCTGGGAGATGGGTCCACTGGCTTTATAAAGATGATATGAATGGGGCCTCTATCATATATTGGGTCCCCCACTTGTATTACTCAGATCCCCTTATTTTCTCACATTATGCTTACTCCATTCATGCAGCACTACTCGAAGATTCTGATTGAGCATAATTTCTAGGGAAACTTCTAAGAGTAGGGGTTAGTGAAGATAACATCCCAAGGTCATGATTGGTACACGTCATCCCTCCTCTACCACCCTTTCTCCTCTCCCTCTCCACCTGGCACCTCTGCTGGTCAGTATGGCTTGCTTGGTGGTGTGATCCAGATCTTCATCCCCTTGGTTGGTGGTGGTGGTGGTGGTGGTGGTGGTGGTGGTGGTGGTGGTGGTGTTGGTGTGTCTAAGTCCCTAGTTCCCATGCTTTTATCTAGCTGTGGTTGCTGTCCTTGCCTATTTACAACTAAACTGAACATGGTAGTATCAAGAGGTGCCCGGTTCATCCTCTACGTTTTAAACATCTTCTTATCTATTCTTATTATATAGCAATAACTTTAACTTTTCGTGATGAACAGGGTCAGTTACCTCTGTACACATGGCAAATCTTTTTTTATTCCTGCTGTTCTCCTGGTACAAGGAGTCCAAAAGGATTGGGCAAGAGCAATAGTTCTAAGTTGAATGATACTCTAACTGTGTCCCTGATGGAAACATCCTCTTCTTATGAATCAGGACCTCCATAAACCCACACAAACTAAACTTACAGGGATGAGAAACACAAATTCATAATCAGGTCACTGACAGTGATGGAGAATGGGACCATTCTTACTTTATCCCTTGGTTCCTGGACCCATGTGCATTCCACTGGTTGAGTACACAACATCGCACTGCTCTCTGTGCTTCCCCTGGGAGTTGATATTGGTTTTTAATTATTATCTTGGCTGAGATGTCTCTGCCGATTGCTAAATATGTTCATTCTGATTAAACATTTGAGAACTAAGCAAATAGCAGTAGGTGGTCGTTCTGTGTTTCCAGTGGACCTACTGTGAACTTGCCCTGCACCAGGAATTCACTTATTCTTATTCTTAGTTCCTCCTTGAAACCCTACCCTGCCATGTGGGCCACGATGGCATTTTGGACCTCTAGTTACCAGTATCAATTTGAACCCAACATCCAACAATTGTTAAGAGATCTAGCTATTTCCTGCTCCCCAGTATATTGTTACACAAGGAAATAGTTATAGGTCACTTTGTGGAAGAACTGTATACACTTGCTGTGGTATTATAGTGTTCTTTTCTACTTCAATACATGGAGTCTGGGTTTTAAGAACTGATTCAACTCTGGAAACTAGGCAAAGAATTGTGATTTTTCCTTTGGGGCAGTTGACCTCAGTCTTCTACTTAGTCATCCTTAATTTATTTTGATCATCTGTAGTAAGCAGTATTCTTATGTATTGTCTATCTATTTTGCTCTTAATAACACTATGTTATTTTAGCCATATCTGTAGATATCTGTGGTTCAGGGACTCCTGGCAGCAATTCCAACCTGCATGCCAATTAAGGTAATTATGCCCACCTTCCTTCTGATGGTGAAGTGCTGCCACCTGGCTTCTGTTGTTCTGGACCCTTATCATCTCCATTGCTACCAGGGAGCCCAGTTCGGTAACATGGCCAACTGTCAATCCTATACTCCCTAGAGGACAGACACTAATGAGCTTGTCAACTGTGCTGCTATCCCCATCATGAGGGCCTTGGAAAAACAAATTACTCTCTGAGCCCTGCAGAGGACCATAAGCAGCTGATGGATTCCTGGTCATGCAGAGTAGATCCATTCTTGCATGCTCACTTCCCTGAGCTTTTCAACACTTTATGCTTTGCTACTGAAATTTTGGCATCTCTTCTGCATTTGATATGGCCATTACTCTTTCCAAGCTACTGAGGGCCATCCATGCACCATATCAAGAGCAATGCTCAGGCTCTTACCAAGACGTTGAGTCCTGTGTCATGAGAGGTATTCCTGTATTGATTCATCTACCTAAATCTGCATGTTCTCTCTTCATGAAACAGCTACGTAATTCTACAGTTCTTGTAATTACTATTTCCTCAATGCCTCTGAACACCAGGGATGTTACACAGAAGCCAGTGCATGCCCTTCTACCTAAATTACAACCCAATTCATCCTAGGTGAAAAATGCAAGTATGCAGCTACACATGCCAAGGACTTTCAGTAATCTCTCTACCTCTGAGGATTGGGCTTTCATTATCATCTAGAGCTGAAAATGGGATTCTTGTGCAATTAATTACTAAGGGAGTATTCTCAGGAGAAACTTATAAAGAAGTGAGGGTGCACTATATGATAGGAGACAAAGCTAAGCAAAGATGAGGGTTTAGCTAATAAAGTCTAGTGTAATTCTGTTCCCATAGGGAGCTATGATGACTGACAACACAGAATAGTTCCACCTTCAGGCCAAGGGACCATACTTTTGTATCCTTGAATCATTCTGTCATTGCCTATTTGGCCACTTCCAGGGAGGGGTTATAGAACTTCCCAGACATCTACAGTTGAGGTAGCTCTTGTCTGCTGAGGACACTTTCCAGGGAATGGTGCTGCTATGTGCCCTTAGAAGTTCATACTCACAAATGCTGGAGGATGGGTGCACCAGCCTTTCAAAGGGATCTGGGCAAGGTGCCACTGAATCTGTTATAGTGAGAGGTCTCTGCAGGCTGAATGGTAAAGGAAGCTACCATAAATATGGAGAGCCTTGAGCTCTGTCTGAGAATAGTACTATGACCATGAGCCTTGATGTGCTAGTTAGTTTGGTGATGCATTAATTCATTCATGCATTCACTCAACAAATATGTATTGCATGCCTATATGTGGCAGATGCAACCCTTCTCGGCACTGGATATACAGCAGTGATAGAGGTAGATATGGTCCCTGATCTCAAAGGGACTTACATCCTAGTAAGTGAGGGAAATAATTCCACCACTGTTATAACAGAGTTTCACTTTGTGTGTCTGAACAATCAGCAGTTAAATTATATACACTCAGAAAGAAAAAGAATTAACAAATTCAATGGGGTGGGCTCTTTTGCCCAGCACCAACTCAATGAATGTGTACTCTGAACTTAGCAGGAGATGGAAGATGTAAAATAACTGTTATCTCAGTCAGAGCTTAGCCTAACAGAACCTGATGGCTATGTTGGGTATTATTCTACTGATACTAGTTTTTTTTTTTTCAGTTAATTTTTTAAGGTTAGCTTAACCGCTTAACTACTGTTTCTAAAAAAATGAGAACATAGACTGTAAATGGAGGGGCACCCATTCCTGAAAACTTCTAAGTAGGTCTAATGCATGTGGCTGAATGTAAAATTTAAGCTGGGTCTAGATGTCTATAGTCTAGTCTACCTAATTTTCATAGGTGCCAGCCAGCCCCAGAGCAATATTGCACTGACCTGCATTTTTCTTTAAGTGCAGCCTATGTGGGGAGCAATTTGAGCTCTGGAGTGGGCAGACTTTGGGTAGGGGAAATGATAGTTTCTTTTAGAGACAGCATTTAGGTTTGTTCAAGCCCAGAGTGATTTGCTGATTCTGGGTCTTTGGACTCTTTTCCACTGGAGAGAGAGAGCTCAGTCTTTATATTGATTTGGTATAGCAAGTTTGAGTCGGATGATGTGCAGCAATGGCAGTATTGAGTTGTTGAGTTGTATTTGTGGCTTGCCTAGAAATGAAAGCTTTTTATTCGATTATTGTGAGGATGGGTAATGAAAGCAAGTAGTCATCGAAGTTATTGATGGCTTTGTGTTTGGAATCAGTAACTAGGGAACACAAGGGCTGGTTGATTCGCTAGATTTAGCCATAAAGTACGAATGAGAATTAGTTGGTGAAGTGCTTGTTAATAGATCATCATAATGCGTTCTTTCCCTGTCTATTGGAGAAAATTTCAGTCTTTGAAAAGAAATTTAGCAAGATCAATATTCTGTTTGAAGCATATTAAAAAAAAAAATCTACCAGGGTCAGAGAAACTATGGAGTTACATGACATCTACTGACGGTGGGGAGTATCACAATTCAGGCTGTGCTGAGAGATTATCTCCCCCACCTATAAATATTTGTAACAAATACCTGCATGTGGATATACTGTGGCTCTGGCCTATGAAACTAGAAACCTAGTGCAGAAGTTCCCTAGTCAGCTTTTTTTCTTGCCGGGGATTGGGTGAGAAGTGGTCAGGCCCAGGAGCTAGTGTTCGATTTAACTTCTTTCAGATTGAAGGATGATGCCAGCAGCTTGCTTCTAGCCCTGCCAGAGAGCAACCTACATGAGATTTGTGGGCTGTATTGTACACAAGAGCAAAACACATCACTGTCGTTCTACCAGAGGGGTGCTGCTCACTCTCACAGGCAGAAATCTAGCATAACTCATAGAATTCTGGACTCTGTATCTAGGCAGAGAAAATTAGATTCCCAGCCTAGGAAAAGGATTAAGATTCCTGCTATGTCAAGTTATCTATTGTCACGATAATGCTGCATAAAAACAAGCATGAACCTCAGTGGCATGTTAAGAAACATTTAGTTTTGCTCATGCATCTATGGCTCAGTGAGGTGATATTGCCAATCTGGGTCAAGTTTGGGTGACCTCAGCTAGGCTCACTCATGTATTTGTGGTCAGTTAGCAGGGTGTCTGGGGACTGTGTGTCTCTAGTGGCCTCAGTTTTACTCCCACATGACCTTTCATCCTCTAGTAGACTAATCCAAGATTGTTTGCCAGGTGAGGCAAAGTCTAAGAGAGCAAGGGGAAGCACTCAAGGCCCTTGAGGCCTGGACTTGGAACGGGCAGGCCTTTACCTTCTCTGAATTCTTTTGGCTGAAGTAAATTACAAAGGCATCCAGAGTCAAGGGATTGTAAAAAGCTTCAAAACCCCATGTAGAAGGTATGGATTCAGGGAGGGATGAAGACCTGGAGCCATTTTTGCAATCAATTTACCATACCCAATTATGCAGAAAAATTTTAGGTAAAAGGATAATTTATTTCTAAGAGGTTCATGATAAGCCAGTCAAAATCAGACTAGCCCTATATAAGAGCAATTAGTACTTCGGCTTCTTTTTTATTTTTTTTAATATCTTATTTATTCATGACACACACACACACACACACACACACACACACACACACAGAGGCAGAGACACAGGCAGAGGGAGAAGCAGGCTCCATGCAGGAAGCCCAATGTGGGACTCAATCCCTGGTCTCCAGGATCAAGCCCTGGGCCGAAGGTGGCGCTAAACCACTGAGCCACCTGGGCTGCCCAAGAGCAATTAGTACTTCTTTCAGTCCTTCCTGAATTAGATTTGTAGCCTGGCCACTCTCTGACATAGTTTGTCTTTAGTATCTCTGTCACTTGCCTTTGATCTGTCCTTCAGACACTTTTCACTTTTCAAATCTGCTTTTCAATAGTGTTTAGGAAAGAAGCTTATAAATTATTTCCCACTGGGTAAAAATGACTAAGAGCAAAATGCACTGAGTCTCATTGGCCTTTTCATGGAATGAACCAAAAGGAAGACAGTGCCAGGTGTAGAGGTTAGGCATTGGACAGTAAATTGATGCTGTGCAGGACGTGTTCTCCTGGAACTGTCTCTCTGGAAAAACAGAGTTCTTCTGTCAGAGATCTGGGTTCTGACAGAGTTAAAGTAGAACCTATATGCTCAGTAGATGCATAGGTTCTGGAATTTACTTGACCTCTCTGAGCCACTGTACCTTCATCAATAGAACAGGAATGATATATACTTCAAGACTTACTGTAGGATTCAATTAGGTAACATAATGGACTCTTTGCTGTGCCTGGCAAAGAGTAGACTCACAGCAAAGTTCATTCCCCCATCACTCCATCCTAAATGACCCTCTACCTCCGGCTCAGTGTAAAGGTTGACTCTGTGGTTCTAGCTAAGAGTCATTGCCAGGGTAAAAGAGAGCAGCACATCTATGTTAGCTATGTGTCTGATGGCACACACTGTGTTCATTGGTCAATGAGGATATGAAAATATCTCTGGGATGGTCCTTGCCAGTGAGGTGTTTGTAATTTGGTATTGCTTAGAAGTGACACTGAGAACTCGAGCCTCCTGCCAGAAAGTTCAACATCCAATCTCTATTAAATGACTTTTCCACGAGCTTCACTAAGAATCTGATTGACTAAGAACAAATTACTCCATGGAGAGAACTGGCTTAATCCATTTGTGGGTTCAGCAGTGGGCAGGGCTGTAGAGCTGGAAGAGGAGGTTTGTTGGATAATCATGATTTTATAAGATAAAACTCCTAACAAGATCCTAGTAGGTCAGGTCATTGAAATAATAGTTCTCTTCCTCTTTCCTATAGTAGCTTCAACTGAGACTCAGGAACATCAACTTTCATCTCAAAATAATTAATCAAAAGTTAAAATGGCCCAATCATCAAACAACTAAGTTAAAAGGTTCTTTGAGGGCATCAACTTTTATTTTTTTTCTGTGCATCTTTAAAGCCTGCTTCACATATACATTTAAAAAAAGATGTATTGTTCTAAAGGATAGCATGAGAAAGATGTTTCATAGTGATGGAATAATTCTGTATCTTTATTGTAGTTTTTATACAACGTGTACATGTGATAAAATTGCATAGAGCTATATACATAGATATTTAAATGAAAGCATGCAAAATAGGTACAATTTGAATAAATCCCATAGATTCTACTAATGCCAGTTTCCTGGCTTTGGTATTGTATCATAGTTCTGTAAGTTGTTACCCCTGGGTGAAGGGTACTCTGAACTATTTCTGAAACTTCCTGTGAGTCTATAATTAATTCATATTGAGAAGTATTTTTTTAAGCATGTATTAATATAATCTATGGGCTTTTATAGTAACTTCTACTGTTTTTTAGGGTAACGTAACTTACTGCTTGCATATCTTTCCCTTGTGAGGACCAGTACCGAGTCTTGCTTGCTGTTGTTGCTCCAGGTCTAGCTTGGCATATAGCAAATAGTTACCAAATTGTTGAATGTGCATTTGAATGAATGAATGAATGAATGAATGAGTGAATCTCCATTTATTATTAATCTAAGGCTTGACCTATTAAGGCCAATTAACTAAAATTTGTTTAGGTTACTTGTGTGCATTCATACAGTTGGTAGTGGTTGGAGGGTTTTCTGACTCTATTACTCTATGCTGTTCAGGAAACAACTACATTAGTTACACAACGTCTAATGCCTTTATATTAAACTTGAATGAGTGTCCATCTTGACTGTTCTTCATGGGATTATTTGAGATTAAAGTGAAACAAATAAAGCCTTACTCATGCTGTAGATTTTCTCTTCCCCTAGAATTGTCTGTGTTTATCTACATATAGCAGCAGGACAAGATGAGCTGGTACAGGGCGAACACCACAGCAGAAAAGCTTGCCCTGAGGCTCTACCACCTGCTACTGCTCATGCAAGGTCATTGTAATAATATTTCCCATTTTGCTTTCCATCCAAAAAACCCTCTGCAGCCATTAACTAATTACTTTTTGATCAGAGTCAATAGCTGTCCAGTGTGTTGCCTTTAAATATTTAACTATGTTCAGAAAAGAACAACAAAATCCCCAAATTGGCACGCACATGACATTATCCGATGGCAGATAGCACTTTCCATTTTCCTCTAACCAGGATTATGTTGCTTTGGAGAGCAAAGCCCTGATAGGACAGGAGATGCTCTAGGAAGCAGAGAAAGATTGCCCTGCAATCATCCAACTCCCTGTTTAAAACCCTTAGTGGTTTCCCTTTGCTCTTAAAGTATAAATTTATTGCCAAAGCTCACAAGGTCATAAATTACCTGGCCTTTGCTTCCAACACCAGGTTTTTCCTGTGCCAACCTCCCAGTTGTTTTCCATACTCTGGTAACATTGGTCTTTTCCAGCTCTCACATTCACCTTCTTCCTAATCCCCATCTGAACCCTTATCCTTTGAGGTTCTTCTGATTTTTCCTTTCATCTTACCATCTTCTCAGACTTCATATTCCCAGTTGGAATGGTAAGTTTTCAGGAAAGATTTCACACATCCTCTTAAGCTACTAAATCAGCCACCTGCAGAGAAGTTAAAATGCTTGCCCAGTGTATGGGTAAATAAACATGGTGGAATAATGCTCAGCACTAGAAAGAAGTGAGCTATGGAGTCATGAAAGGATGGAAGAAAATTAAATTTATATTATCAAGCAAAAGAAACCAATTTGAAAATACTGCATACTGTATGATGAGATTGTATGACATTCTGGGAAAGGCAAAGCTATGGAAACAGAAAAAAGATCAGTGATTGCCAGGATTTGGTGGTGGGGGGAGGGGTAAATAGGCAGAGCACATGGGATTTTTAAGATGGTGAAAATGCTTTGTATGATACCATAATGATGGAAACATGGCATTATGCATTTTTCAAATGCAGAGAATGTATAACACCAAGGGTGAACTGTAAACTATGGACTTTGGGTAATTACGATGTGTTGATACAGGTTCATCAATTGTAACAAAGTTACCACACTAGTGGAGTATGTTGACAATGGAGGATGCTTTGCCCACATGGGAGCAGAGATATATGGGAAGTCTCTGAATTTCCCTTCAATTTTGCTGTGAACCTAAAACTACTCCAAAAAAAATATATTTTATTAGAAAAAACTGATCAATTGATTGCTCCAGAGGCTGGGGGAGGTGGGAGGAATTAGGACTACCTCTTAAAGGTCATGGGGTTTCCTTTGGGGGTGTTGAGAAGATTCTGGATATAGAGGTGATTATTGTGCAACATTGTGAATATACACTTTATACACTTCAAAATGGTTAATTTTATGTTCATGTTATGTAAATTTTACCTCAATAAATAATAATAAATCCTTCCCCAGAATCTTTTCTAAGAAGAATGGCCCATGAAACTAATAGGCTGCCCCATGCTATGGTACATACGGAGATGAAGTTAACCTAACATATTTTTAAAATTTTATTTTATTTTCTTAGGTTAAAATTTTTTTAACTTGATATTTTAGGGGAAGATTAAGAAAAATGCAGACTAGCATTATAAGCAAATTCTCTGTGGTTTCAGAGCTCCTGACCTATTTCTTAAAGAACATGATAAGTGGGCTGCTCAGCATTCTCAGAATTTTCTATTCAGTAAAAGAGATAATCTTAGGTGTAGGAAAATAATATTTTAACATGAGTCTTAATAGTTACTTTCATTTTGAATGAGAAAATATGAAGCATGCCAATTTTAATTAAAACATTTTAAGTATAGGGATCCCTGGGTGGCTCAGCAGTTTGGTGCCTGCCTTTGGCCCAGGGCAGGGTCCTGGAGTCCCAGGATCGAGTCCTGTGTGGGGCTCCCTGCATGGAGCCTGCTTCTCCCTCTGCCTGTGTCTCTGCCTCTCTCTTTCTCTCTCTAGATCTATCATGAATAAATAAATAAATAAATAAATATTTAAAAAAACATTTTAAGTATAACTCACATATATTAGTTTCAGGTGTACAACAAGTGATTTGACATTTATATACATTATGAAATGCTCACCACAACAAGTGTGGTTACCATCTATCACAATACAGAGTTACTAGAATATTACTGGCTATCTTCTGTATGCTGGACTTTTTCTCTCTGTGACTTAATACTGGAAGTTTGTACCTCTTAATCCCTTTCACCACCCCCTTCTTGCAATGATCAGTTTGTCCTCTGTATTTATGAGTCTTTTTATTTTTTTTGTTCATTTTTTTCGATTCCACATGTATATAAAATCATACAGTATTTGTCTTTGTCTGATTTATTTTACTTAGCATAATATTCTCTAGGTCCATCAATGTTGTCACAAACAGCAACATTTCATTCTTTTTGTAGCTGAATAATATTCCATTGTATTTATATATACTACATCTTTATCCATTCATCTAATGGGGGATATATGTGGGGTTTTTTTTTCTGTAAATTGTCTGTTGTGAATAATGCAGCAATAAATATATGGGTACATGTATCTTTTTGGATTTGTGTTTTTATTTTCTCTGGGCAAATACCAAGTAGTAGAGTTACTGGATTGTATGATAATTCTATTTTTAATTTTTTGAGGAACCTTCATATTGTTTTCTGTAGTGACTGCACGGATTTACATCCCCACCAACAGTGCATGACTGTTCTCTTTCTTCCACATCCTTGCCAACCCTTGGTATTTCTTGTCTTTTTGATACTAGCTACCCTGACAGGTATGAGGTGACATCTTATTGTAATTTTAATTTGCATTCCCCTAATGATTAGTGATGTTGAACATCTGAGTGATGTGTCTCTTGGCCATCTGTATGTCTTCTTTGGAGAAATGTTCCTGCCCATTTTTAAATCAGATAGGGGTTTTCTTTGGTGTTGAGTTGTATGAGCTTATATATTTTAGATTTTAAACCCTTATTGGAAATATGATTTGCAAATCTCTTCTCCCATTCAGTAGGTTGTCATTTCATGTTGTTGATAGTTTTGTTCACTGTGAAAAAGCCTTTTAGTTTGATGTAGTCCTAATTGTTTATTTTTGCTTTTGTTGCTTGAGGAGACAGATCCAAAAAAATATTGCTAAGATTGATGTCCAAGAGTTTGCTGGCTATGTTCTTTTAGGAGTATTATGGTTTCAGGTCTAAAATTTAGATTTTTAATCTCTTCTGAGTTTGTTTTTGTATATGGTGTAAGAAAGCAGTCCAGTTTCATTCTCTAGCATGTAGCTAGGTGTCCAGTTTTCCCAACACCATTTATTGAAAAGACTGTCTTATATTCTTGCCTCCTTTGTCATAGGTTAATTGCCCATATAAGCATGGGTTTATTTCTGGGCTCTCTATTCTGTTCCATTAATTTTAATTTTTCTTGAATTGGCACTTAAATAAAAAAGATTGTTCACTAAATCCTGCAACCTTATGTACTAGTGTCTTCCTGATGGCACTTGCCTTCTTTGCAGCTTCACTTTGCATTTTGGAAATCTTTCACTGAGTTCTAACAGGGGTCACCTGTGTCACCTGAAGACTTTTTCTTTTTAAAAAAAGTTCTGAAAAAAAAAAAAAAAAGTTCTGGCAGCCTTGGTGGCTCAGTGGTTTAGTGCCACCTTCAGCCCCGGGTGTGATCCTGGAGACCTGGGATCGAGTCCCATGTCAGGTTCCCTGCATGGAGCCTGCTTCTCCCTCTGCCTGTGTCTCTGCCTCTCTCTCTCTCTCTTTCTCTGTGTGTGTCTGTCATGACTAAATAAGTAAAATCTTAAAAAAATTTTTTTAAAAAGTTCTATGCATTTTGGGGGACCTGGGTAGCTCAGTTGGATAAGTGTCTGACTGTTGATTTTGGCTCAGGCATGATCTCAGGGTTCTGAGCTAGAGCCCTGCACGGGGCTCAAAGCTCAGCATGGAATGTGCTAGAAATTCTTTCTGCCCTTCCCCCTGCTCTCTCTCTCTCTCAAATGAATAAATAAATAATCTTTAAAAAAGAATACAATTTCTATGCATTTAATCTTCCTTCCAAGGTCTCAACAATCTATTGCTCCAACAGAGGATTTTTACAAGAGTAGTTTCTTTCTCATGTTTATGCTGCTTTCATTTCCGAATGCTTCATATCAACTGGAAAAAAATAGAAATAGAATCAGGGAAAGAAGATTATTAATATTCTTATTAATAATTAATAATATTGACATATATGGATGTCTTAATCTGCTCAGGCTGACATGACAAAATACCATAGACAGGGTGGCTTAAACAGTAGACATTTATTTTCTTACAGTTCTGGAGGCTAGAAGCCCAAAATTAGGGTACCAGCATGACTGGGTTCTGGTAAGGTCTCTTCCTGGCTCACTTCTTGCTGTGCTCTCAAATGGCCTTTCCTCAGTGCATGTACATATTCCTCTTTTTATAAGAAGAAGAAAAGATCTCTCTCTTTTACTCTTATAAGACCACCAGTACCATCAAATAAGGACTCTACCTGTATGACCTCATTAACCTTATTTACCTCCTAAAAGCCGTATCTCCAAACACAATCACGTTGGGAGTTATGGCTCCAACATATGAACTTGATGGGGGGATACAATTCAGTCTATACAATGAATAAGTATTTAAAGTTTCCCACCAAATTCTCATTACATTTTTATGTAATTTTATTTCATTAAACATACATTCTTTCATTTGATTAATGATTGATGTTAATCCAATTCAGATTTGAAATACTAAGAAGACATAAAAGTGACTTTTCAAGGTCACATGGACAAGAAATGGCAAAGCAAGGACTCACACTCAGATTTTCTGATTTTTACCCAGAGCTTTTCCACTATAGTTATGTTTCCCAATCTTATTTGACCACGGAACCATTTTTTCCTTGAATATCAATTAATACCTTTAGGAAAACACTCAAGATGATCTATGTCTAATCCCACAGCTGTGGAACTTGTGGGGAGAACCTGAACAAGAACTCCTCCAGGAAAATGAACACTTGAGAATCACTGATCTCTCGAGGACCATCTCTGTCTTTATAAGAAATTGGCAAATCTGTTTTTACAGTCTCATGTTGCATATTAGGATTGGCATCATTAGTAGGAAGGTGTGACTTGAGACCCTTTGTTCAAAATCATCTTCTTTTTACTCAGCCATGCTACCACACATCCCACCAGTTAAGAAGATTCTACTCTCCAAACCAAAATAAAACAAAACAAAACCAAAAACATTCCACCCTATTCTAGAACTTTCTACACAAGTATCCCTACTTGAATCCCCAGTTTGTCAACAGAACCCTGGAACTGCTCCTGAAATGTCACTGCTTCCCATCATCACTTTCCTTTTTGAACAAGGCTTCTGACTGTCTTCTCTTATGGATCCCATCCTTTCCTTCCAACTTTAATTCTCAGCACATCCAGTGCACATCCTGTGTTACATACCTTTGTTCAGGTCAGAAAGCTCCCTCTGAAGTGTGCTTGGGATTTCATTGATGACTAAACCTCCCTCCTTTTTCAGGGACATCTTCCCCAATTCAGCAGCTTTTGCTATCCCTCCTCCTCTGCCACCTGCATTGCTCAGTGCTCTAGAACAGCCTTTGGTCCTTTCAGTGGGTGTTGGTTGACCAACACATCCCACCCTACAGTCAAGAGGAGATCACAGGCAACACTCATCTGATAGTGGCATTGAATCCAGTTTTTCTTTTTCTTTTTTTTTTTCTGCTGGTAGGTGTATAAATCTAATTTACCTATTCACCAAGTTATTGAGCACAGTTATGTCCCCACTTTGCCTTTCAGTTGGGATAAAATAAAAATAAAATACGGTCCTTGTGCTCACAGAAGCTGAGTGCCTAGGGAGAAATGTATAGGCTACTAATTTACAATTCACTATGCTGCAGAATTAGAGCTCTTCTGTGCAGATGAGTGTTGTTGATGGCACAAGCCAGTAGCTATTTTATCATTTACCAAATGTGTAACAGGCAACTGCTTTATGCCAGGCATTTCATTAGTCTATAAGAACACAGGGACAAGTGGAACAAGGGCCTTTTTTTTTTTTTGAGGCTCATATGGGTTTTGTTACATGGCACAAGTGGCACATGAATCTATGAATGCCCGTGTCCTAATCTCGAGGCTTGGATTATGAATGTGAAAGGAATAAATTCACTGGAGTTTGCTGATCTTGTTCAAGGATGCAGTGGCAGCTAGGTAAGATGCAGTGGAACACAGCTGTTAAGGTCAAAGGCTCACCAGTCAGTCTGGGTACCAGGCCTGGTTGTGATCTTCACAGCTGTGTGATTCAGACATGTTATCTTTCTGTGCCTCAATATCTTTATCTGTAAAACGGAGATAGTAATAATATCTACCTCATATGATTGTTGTGAATGGTCAATGAATTAATTTATTATCAGGTCCTTAGAACAATGCCTGGCCTGAAACAAGTCTTCAGTTAGTGGTAGCTATTGCTATTAGTATCATAGGCTTGTGCCCGGCTTCCCATTACTGAAAAGCTCTTCAGTGGAGTAGGGAGAGACGCCCGTGCCAACAGTGTGACTAGGGCTTTATCCACTGGTATTCACTAATAGCTCTTCCTTTCCCTATCCCAACACTAATGTTAGGAAATGGGCTGTTAAATTTTTGCACTGGTTTGAATATTGGTTTTTTTTCCAAAACGTTTGAGGACCCTGGATTCTAGTTGGGTTTTGTTGGCTTCTTCTATATCCTTAAACTCTTTAGAGTTAACCTTTATCAGACCCAATTTCCTCAAAATGAAGAGAAGACCACTAACCTCCCTGTTTCAAGTTCCCTGACCAGCCTCTGCTGCTTCTCTCTAGAAAGGCAGAGGTGCATGGAGACTTCAGTTGGCCCCAGTATGGGTGACATTCCAGGCTCCAAGTGTGGGTCTGGCTCATGCTCATTTGCTTTGTTTCAGTTCCTTGACCTGGAGATTTAAAAAATGTAGTAAAAACCTACTTTCAAATAAAAGTTATTTCTTTGTGAATAATGGATTACACCTTATGCATTAAATATTACTTTACTGAATAGTTAAATTAAATATTATGACTGGTTATAAACATAGGGCTACAGTGTAGTCCTGGTTTGGGTTGCCAGTGCTTCCTTATGAGTTCAAGGTCTCAATCCAGTTCCTGGGACCTCTTGATCTTGAGTTACTTATCTTTTCATTGCTCCATATGCATATTATAGGATGCTTCTCACCTCCCACTAGATTTGCCCAGTAAACAGGTTTTGTTCTCGTAATCTGTCCCCAGATGTTCACAGATGCCTGTGCTCTGGTTCCTCTTCTGCCATTGCCCTCTCTGAGTCATCCACTTCTCCAGCCACTGCACACTCTCTGCATTACCTCACATGACTTAGCTTTGCCTTTCTGCTGTGGTGCTGTGTGCTCTTCATTTTCTTCTGTTCCATTTTGTGATGTTGGCTTGACCCCATGGCACAGCACTTATTCTTCAACCTTCCCTGAGGTCCTATTTGGCATGAAGACTATCTCTTTGCTATTTATTTGTCCCCCAAGAACAAGGCTTCACTGCCCGATTGCACCCTAGTAGGCAGGCCCCTCATCATAGATGACTTCTGTTTACTGTATCCTTTGTTTTAATGGGATACACTCATTCTTTGGGATGGAATGAACTGGATTACCAGAAAAGGGCCCCCAAGATAGTTCCTGCCAAACCAAAGCAAATACTTTCTCTCAGATACCCATGAAAGTCCTTAAAATAACTCCCTACAAAAGATTGATAGGAATCAAAGTATCCAGTCAAGCCAAGTACAACAATAGCATAAAACCCTCTATCTCTATACATAAAATCCTTTCTTATCTACTTGGTATGGTTTATAAACACATTTTGGACAAAGAAAGGAATATGTGAGTATAGTTGTTTTGTCCATAGGGATTCATAGTTTTATAATAATTGAGCAGTTTTTGTGATGAGCACCATGTGTTGTATGGAAGTGTTGAATCTCTATATTGCACACCTGAAACTAATATTGTAGTGTATGTTAACTAACTAGAGTTTAAATAAAAACTCAAAAAAGTTGAGTCATTTTATCTTATTTTTTATTAAGATACAAAAGCTTGCACATATTTAATACATATATATAATTTGATGAGTTTGGTCATATATTCATACGAGTACTTGGGAAAAGAGGGAGAAACAGAGAAGTAGAGGATATATTTGAAAAGAAAAATGTAAGCATCCTTCATTTGATTTGTCTCTCAGAAAGAGAATTTCTCCACTTTGGAGAAAGTATCCAGTGTCCCAACTTTCTATTCTTTTAAATAAGAAAAAAATCTGTTTGTACTCCATATCGACCTAAGACTAGTAAAAAAGAACAACTGAATTGTAATAGTGGCTAACAATGTGTTGAGTACTTATTATGTACTTAGCAGTGTCACTGGCCTCCCCTTCTTCTGCAAGTTTAAATTTTACTTGAAGGGGAGGTGGGCAGGGGGTGGGGGTTACTGGGTGCCGGACACTGACGTGAGCACTTGACGGGATGAGCACTGGGTGTTATTCCATATGTTGGCAAATTGAACACCAATAAAAAGTAAATTTATAAAAAATGAATTTTATTTGAAAGACTGATGTCACTCTAGCTATGAGCTGAATTCCTCTCATGTGACTTGGGTAGTCAGCAAAACTTGTAGGTACTAACTGCAGAAATCTGATAGGTGCCAGCAGGCAACCTGTCTGTTCTGAACAAGCTTTGCTTGTTCAAAGTTGGGAAGGGGCTTCCTGGGCTGGCCTATGTTATTCTGTTTCCCTTGTCATTGACTTGAGGTGAAGTTCCGTGAAATTCAGTGTTGTGATATGAAAAGCAGAACCAGAGGCTCAAGTTCCCAAAGTCATGGCTGCCAAACACACTATCCCCAAGATGTTAAATCAAGAGAAAGTGACTACATGATCAGGAGAGACTTCTCTTGGTGGGTCCTCGGACAGACCATAATCCAGAGGCAGCTGAAGGCAGTTATTTTGGATTTGATGCAAATGTGAATCACAGTCTGTCAGGCACTTTCTGATGGTGATTGACATATTTACTGTTGACAATATAAGGTGAATCTTGCAGTCCTCTTAGATATGTGGCTCTTTGCCTCTAGACAACATACAGGGTGAGAATGGAATGTGGAATTTTGTTCCAGATGCACATCTGCCGGGGAATTTTTAAAAAAACCCTCTTGAGAATTCCCCAGGCTTCTCTTGACTGACAGCTAGCACAGAAGTCTTGTCATCTAAACATGTAAATCTTCTGGCAACTAGCACATGTGTTGTTTATAGAAGGGGTTTAAGATCTCAAGTGTTATGGTTCTTCATAGCTGTTGGTTCCTTGTACCATCAGTTTGTACATTTGGGTTCTTCAGTGACCAGTGGATACTATCTTCCCAGAGCTGGTAATTAGAAGTCATATTCCTGAAATCATGGTAACAGGGGTTCATCTGGAGGGTTTTTTTTTCTTACTTTGGCCAGGTCCAGTGTTCTGGCCAATCTAGAAGTATTCAGTATTGCATTGCTCAGGACAAGTGGCTTGCAGAATGTTAATAGGTGCAAATATCCCCATAAAACTATGTAGTGAAATAAGTCGGGGCCACTCTCCTGCCCATAATGCCTCACTCTTGGAGTTTCATGATATATAATACAAATTCTAAGATGCTCTGGGACCAGGATACTTATATAATTTCAACCACATCTCCCCAAGTAATTGATTGTGGAACACTTCCCAAAAGCATCTATTTGTATCCTGAACACCTATCAACATTGTGTAGGACGCGTTTTGGAAAATACATAAGAAAAAGGCTCCCATTCCCTGCAACACGGCTTCCCAAATGTGAGCAAGCAACTCTAATTGTAGAAAGAGAGAACGATGTGGGGTTGCCTGGAAAACGCAGGCCAGGGGCCTATGAGCTGGTGAGGGAATAGCTAGTGATTTAGAGGCTGTGCACTTCCTCAGCAAGGCTCAGCCCAGCCTCTTCCTGCCCATGGTATTTTCTTGGGTGACCCCATCCCAGAGTCACTTCTATTTCCTGCTTATACCACTCATTGGCTGAGTGACTACACTGTCCTGAGTCCCAGCATCATGCTTAGTAAGTATTTGAAACCACCTTGAAAAACACAAAATCCAGCCCTTATGCTTTGAGTGATAGAGAACCAGACTAGATATTCAGTTCCTTTTCTACATGCATAGATCACTTCGTGACATTTTAGCCCATATATGGAATTACTGGGTAAAGGGGTATGAATTTTGTGAAGGATTTTGATACCTATTATCCAAATTACCTTTCAAAAATTTTTTTTTTTTTTTTTTTTACCAATTTATTCTTCCACTGGCTGAGGATGAAAGTGACTTTCTTGGTGGACAGAATGTCACCTCATCTATTATATGGTTGTTATTATATTTAACTCATCATATGATTATTAGTTCCTGAGAATAGAAAGGAACAGGTTCCCAACAGACACTAGAGACTGACGCCATCCAATCCCTGGGTAACTGTGGGGATTTCAGAGCAATGGGGCTGCTTGGCGATGGCAGACTGTCAGCAGCAGCATCCAGGTGCTTCTGGCACTTCCGGGAAAGTGTTTTCCTGCCCAATGCCTGCCTACACACTTTAACTGGGTCTGTGCATGGCAGCTTGACAGTAGCCTGATACTTACATGTGTGATCACCTCACTCTGCAAATCCAGGGGATGCTATCACCAGGAAGGCATATCCAGTAGCCATATCTGTTGGATCCTGTTATCAAGGTGGGCAGCCCATTTGTCACAGTCATGCAAGCCCTTCTCATAAAACAGGACTGGGAAAAGGATTTATACAGACTTTGATGTCCTGCAGATCTTGGTATTCCCTGGACCTTCTAACGTCAGTATTAAGAAAAATAATAAGAATAATAATCAACGTTTATTCAATTCATACTGTATTGATTGCCCCCTCTATTCTAACTACATTGTATGCATTATCCAGCAGCCTGAAGGATTCTCTTAAAACAGAAGATTATGTCACCCACTGTTGAAACTCTTTAATAGCTTCCTTTATGACTCCAAAGATAACTTTTTTAGTTGCTCTGTGTGGTTCCCCTACCTACTCTTCCATCCATCCCACTATAACCTACATGAACTCATCTCCTGCTCTGCTCCAGCCATGCTGGACCTCCCTGCTCTCCCTCAAATAGCCCAGGCACGTTTCTGCCTCAGGATCTTTGCATAAGCTCCCTAGTCTGGATGAGATGTTTTGACAACCGGTATCTCTAGTTACATGACCACTTTCTTCTGGTCTTAAAAGTCACCTTCTTAGTGAGGTCTTTTCTGGACAGTCTACTAACCTATTACTTCAGATCTTCCTTTCCTGATTTATATTTTCCTCACAGCACTTAACGTGATCTATCTGCCTGACTTCTCTGGTGTCCTGCCTATTTCCCCCCTTAGAATGTAAGACCCCTGAGGGATGATGGTGTTTGTCTTTTTTGGTCATAGTTGTATTACCAGCACTTCAAAGAGTTTCTGGCACATAGTGAGTGCTCAATAAGTATTTGTGCATAAATGAATCAACTCACCTAACTTGCCTATCAGCCTGAGGAGGATGGAGCTATTGGGTTTTTGTTTGTTTGTTTTTGTTTTTTCATTTTCTAGATGAGACAGCTTAAATTTGGAGAGGTTAAGTAATCATCCCAGGAAGTAGTGGCCCTGGGGCCTGAGCCCCTGCTCTTAGCCACTGTTCTGTGTCTCTCTGAGGGAGCAGTGAAAAATCAAAATTCTCCCTGCACACCTGATGAGGCTCAGTGTCTATAGCCAAACATCTAGGACTACAGAGGCTGGCCCCAACCTATCTTTCCAAACTTAGCACCCTCAGCCGTCACACTCTGACCTTTAGCTACGCCAATGTGATGTTGACACTACTGTGATTTTGTTTACACTGTGCCGGTCTTGTCAACCTATTCAAATCCTTCCTCCACTTCTAGGCTTAAGTCAAATGCCACATCTGCAGGATGCCCTGTGATATCCTTACTTCTATTGTTCATGATAGCTGCACGTAAGGATCATCTCTTTCTACAGTTCCTAGGGCAGAGGCCATGTGTGTTTGACCTTTGTCTTTTCCACAATGACATGCAGAGACTCTCTCCTCAAAAAAAAAAATCTGTCAAAATTTTCATCTACCAAAAAGTTCATCACAGACAGACATCTCTTGACACAATGGAATGACATATTTCAGAGTGGAGAATATTTCCTAACATGAACATCCTAATAACCATGAAAATGGACTTTGATGCTGAACACGAAGCTATGTTTAGGAAAGAGAACGATTAAGTGGCGTGTTGGTTACAATCCACTCAATCAACACAATTTAGAAAATCAATCAAACCAAGTATTTGGCTGTTTGACATTTGTAGAAGAACACAGCAAGTATATTGAATATCCTCTGCTTTTGATGGTGGTTTTTGCTGTTATATAAAATGCCCTTAGATATTTAAGATACTCTACAGACGTTAACCTTTTACTTCTTTCAGAAATACATCATGACTTAATGATTTGGGGTGGGGAATGAGAAACAGGAGAAAGGGAGGAATACTTAGGACAGATATACATCTGATGATACTTCACTGACAGTGAGTAAGAATGCACTTTAAAACCACGTGTATTAGCTTTATTTTGTGTGTGGTAACAGAATTGAGTATATTGGGTAAAAAGAAAGAAATGGGAGACACATGCCCCTCCCTCTGTGACCTTGGGCAGTTGACTCCTTGAATAAACTTTGTGATCTCAATGATCAAATGAGGACACTAACATCCATACCCAAATGGCACAGGCATCTTTTCAAAATAAAAAATAATTAAAAATAAAGTAAGTAATGTTATATATATATAACATATGAAAACATTGTAAGCTTTTGGCATCATAAATATAGTAAGAATCCAAATGTAGTCTCCCCCCCCCCGATATTGCTTTCTACCTTTAGTTAATTAATTAACTAATTAATTTAATTACCTGTTACTTTAATTCCATCCGCTACTCCTGAGTTGTTCCCACTTCTCCTTTCTGTGTCTTCTTTTTCATACTCACATCTTTTGCCTCCTTGCTTCTCCATCATCACCCAAATGACAAAATGGTGAGGATAGAAGATAAAGTGATGCTGGCTGAGTTGGAAGGTGGGCCCTGGTTAGACGTAGGCTTCCAGAGGAGCCAACCACAGATCCTGCTGAGAAAAAATATAAAATCAGTGATAAGAACTTTTATGAACTGCATTTCTGTTTGTATTGCCAGCACTATTTTTAAAAACCATGTGGTCTGGTATATCAAAGTATCCTTTAAAAATATTTTAGCAGAAGTCTTGTACTATAGATCAGGAAACCATGATGACCAGTCGTTTTCAACCTGAAACACCTCCGAATAAAGCTGAGGGTCTTCAGTAAATCAATGTAGTCTATATGCATAAAAACTGACATACCATTAATACCCTTTTAAATTATTTTTCCTTAGCTCTGGGCATCAAGAGAGCTTTAGCATCTGTCTCTGAAGCCAGATTCACACCTGAGTTGTCAAACTTGTTACCTTTGTACACTTTTTTTTTTTTAAGATTTTAAAAATTTATTTGACAGAGAGAAAAGAGAGCACAAGCAGGAAGAGTAGGCAAAGGGAGAAGCAAGCTCCGCATGGAGTGGGGAGCCCTACGCATCGCTCTATTTCAGGACCTTGGGACCATGACCTGAGCCTGACGCTTAACCCACTGAGCCACCCAAGCGCCCCGCTTTGTGCACTCTTAATAGAGGTCCATGACGAAGAGTACCTGTTGACAAAAATCATTTTTGGAATGCCCAGTGAAACTCAGTTAACTAACAGAGTTTTCGTTTTTGTTTTGTGCAAGACTTTCCAAGCCGTTAGCATGCCATGCCAGGGATTGGGAATCTTGAAGGGAGACTATAGCATGGATCGTTTCCCAAAGTGATTTCACCAGGGAACCCCCGTACCCCCTTTTTACCAAGGGCATCTGTAAGACTAGTTTTCTGTGGAACACATTCTGGAGAACACTAGTGAGAAGTATAAATCAGTGTGAATGATTTCTGCGTGAGAAACAGGAGCATTACACATGACTCTTGTGTGGGGCTACATCCATGAATGAAAACTCAAAGATGCCCAGGATCTTTAGGGGGAAGATTTGAAATGTAATATGAGAGAAAGCCAAGTGGAGAGATCCTGACTTTCCTTACGTGAGAGAGGAGTCAGATTATCAGGTTCCATTTGATAAATGGATCATAATTAACATGGAGCTAATTATAAGAAGCAAACGGTCGGATTTGATCATGAGGAAGAGAAGACATTGACACCATTTTCACATTAGTAGGATGGAATTAAACCTTTTAATTCTTTTTTTTTCCTTTGATTGTTTCACCTTTTGAAACTTTGAAATGGCAATTCACAGAGTACACCGTGTTTTAACAGTTTTTATATAACACCTGGCAGGTCTCCTTAGGTCCAGGGCTCAGCTTGCCTGGAACCTGGAACACCTGGCATTTCAGGAAAGAGAACTATTGGACTTCAGCACAGGTTGAAGCAAAATTGCAGAGATTTCAGAGCTGTTGCTTTTGAACCTCGATTAAGCTGTTAAATTCTTTCTTGCAGAAATTGTTTACCACTCCCTTTCTGTTGAAATTCCGTGTGATGACAGCCTTAGGATAGGCAGTTTCAGTGTTTCCTTAGACAAGTTGCTATTGAGAGAGACGTCAGAGGGACATCTTTTTGTGTGTTTCCGGTTGCAAGTGGCCAGAGTGACTGGTCAGGGCGACTCTTCGGAGTGGCTGCCACTAGGGCCATGACAGCTCAGCACCAGTGGAGGATGAGCTCTGATCCACAGCTCCTCCATTCCTATGCCAGTGATTTTACACCTTTCAATTCCCTATAAGTAACTGAACTAACTACTTAAACAGTCCTTTTGAAAATGGGTTCATTTATTGGCTTAATGGCCTAAGATGCATTCTTTGCAAATTCAGCCCTGAGGGCCCAATCAGAAGATGAAATATGTCTGCCTTGGCCACTGCAGGAATTGACTAAAGGAGGCATTTGCTTGCTTACTGGAAGCCTGCCGAATAGGAATTAAAATGTGAACAACATGTTGTCCTGAACTTGAGCGATTTTGATTGAGAGATTTTCCTCCCTCTAAAGTGGAAGTAACCCGAGGACAGTTCAAAGGAGAATCTTAGTTTTAAAAAAATTAAAAAAAATTTTTTTTTCAAAAAGATGTTATTTTGACCCAGACGTAGGTGCTTCCAGATATGTCAGCTTTGCATGGGTTGGAATAAAAACTATTCAGTGCAAAGATTGTCTGGCCACATAAAGTTGGGCAAGGCTACCCTGGGTCCTTTGTCCATAAAAACTTGGGGCAAGATTGGATTATCTAGAAAGTATTTTGGCCACAGGACTCTGATGGAAACTGTAGTGAGGGAGCTTGCCCTCTTCGTGCAGCTCCTAAAGAGACAAGAGAAAGCTGCAGCCTCAGGACTCCATCTGAAGCAGGGCTCTGAAGACCCTCACTTGTCTCTTCTACACCCTGGCCAACTCCTCTGGGATTGTGAACTTTGCTCTCCGCGCTTCTCAGTTCAATATACTCCATAGTGTTTGAGCACACCCAGGCACAGAGATAGTAAAAGTCAGGACTCTGAGTTTGCAAGGTACAGGAGCCCTATTCAAATTGATTTGATATTTATTTATTTATTTATTTATTTATTTATTTATTTATTTATTTATGATAGTCACACACAGAGAGAGAGAGAGAGAGGCAGAGACACAGGCAGAGGGAGAAGCAGGCTCCATGCACCGGGAGCCCGACGTGGGACTCAATTCCGGGTCTCCAGGATCGCGCCCTGGGCCAAAGGCAGGCACTAAACCACTGCGCCACCCAGGGATCCCTCAAATTGATTTTAAAAGGGCAATAATAACAGTAACAACAGTGAGAGAGAACGAGAGAGAGAGGGAGGGAGAAATGTTATTGTCACTTGTAAAAAGTTTCTACAAAAAAGTGTAAGTGTAATTTCCTTCAGGCACAGCTGTACCCAGGTGCTAATATGTCTTCATGAACCTGTCTTTTCTCTCTTCGTTCGTGTCCTCTGGTTCGGCTTCATTCTCTTGCTGGCCTTCCCTTCATAAAAGCAAAAATGGCCATCAGTAGCTCAAAGCTTATATTCCATCAGTTCAGCATCCTCAATGGAAAGAGAGTGTTTCTTTCTTTTTAAGTCCCAAGATTCATGTAACATTCCTCAAACAAGTGATAGGAGACCCAGCAGTGGGCAAGGCAACTGAAGCCTCTGCCCTTTCTGATTGCCATTTGACCGGAAATGGTGAAAGGTAGGGTGTGTGTTCCTGAATTAGTTGCTTTGTTCAGGGGACTGGAGACTCCTGCTGCCATCCAGCAAGACTCATCATATATTGGAGGACAGCTCTGCCTTGTTCCCAGTATCTCACTATCTAAATGATACTTTGTATTTCTCTCTTCATCCTAAAGCTAGAACAGCATGGGGCAACCTAATCATCTTCTTCAGCTTAGGCAATAATCATAAAAATAATGATGGTAAATGCTTGTCAAATGTCTTTGCATACATGAACACATATAATCCACACCACAACCCACAGATTACATGCCCTTTATGATGTCCATTTTTAAGGTTGAATGAACTGAGGTACAGAGAGGTAGGGGTATTGCCATGGCGCCCAGGCTCCAGGCAACTGTGAGGCTGGTATTTACTGAGGATAACCTGACAGTTAGTACACCTCTCCCCTGCCCCCGTCTGATTGCTTTCTCTTAGCAAGGGTACAAGGTGATCTAGAGAGAGTTCAAGGGAGAAAGTGTGTCATCTTTTCTGAGCCGCAATCCCATGGCATGTATTTCACTTCATATAATAGGTATGATTCTGAAATAGGTTTGAACTCTCCCTTCCATAAATTTGTTTTTCCTTTCCTTTAGAGTCTTTGCTAAAACACCTGATGAATAAGAGAGGCTCTACCCCTATAATGGAATTTTCTTGAATGGATGATGACTTAAGACAATTGGACCCAGTTGGTTGGGGCTTGGGAGTCTTTTTATGATATGATACGTAATTCTCTAATAGGTGCTTGTTAAAGATGAATTCTTACCTACAAGCCATCTAGCTTATCCTAATAGGTAAGTTGGCTCCATTTTTATTACTACTCTGGTTTTGTTTGTATAGGATCAGCCACTCTGATCTACTTGAAAGGAATAGTATTGCTTTGCATCATTTGTTGTGAATTTTTAATATTGTTTTTCAAGCTAGGAAATGTATTAGTTTTTTCCTGGCCTATCTATAGAGATCATTTATATTCTTGTGATCCTTTTACTAGGACGGCCTTGAACTAAACATTAATAAATGTAATGCTATTCTAGTTGGGTTTTGTGAAACCAGGTGACAACACTGTCTGGAAATGGCCTATTACTGAGCCTCTCTACTAATTAACAATGAGAAAATGAGGAGAAGTAGATTGTTAGATACCCACTGGCTTTGACCTACTTTTTAAGCTATTGATTCTAGCCACTGATTTTCATATTTATCGATACAGGAGACTATTTGGATGTACAATGAGCCAGTTGTCGAATATAAGGTACTAACCCAAATGAGTAATCATCTTATCGCATGTTAAAATAAGTTTGTCCTACTTTAGACTTTTAAAAGACGCAGACAAATGGTTTTGAAGAGCTTATATTTGTCAGTTGTTTAGAAAAATGCAGGATATGTTCACTCTTTAAAAGAGTTGATGTTTCTTGGAGTTTTCAAAACAGAAGATAAAATGCCCTTGACCATCAGGTCATCAATTTTAGAGGCTGTCATTCCTTGGGTAGAGTTCAAGATTTGTTATATTTGGTAATCATTTGTGGCTTCCTCAGAGTAGAATGGATTTTCAAATCACAAATCACCAAGCAGATACCTAACTGAATGTGAAAATCAATGGCCCATCATAGACACAAGCATGCAGTTGGCCATGCCTTAAGGAGTAGAGCATTGCAGAGAAGGACATACTTGAAGAACAGACAAGGTTGGCTTTATTTACTGATTTCTCTCTGTTCCTACCTTCTGTTCCTACCACTCTGATCTGCCATTGACAGTGTCAGTGAATTTAAGTCAAATAATAATCTGTGACTATTCTATAGGCAGCTTCTAAGTCATTTCTTCCATTTTAGTTTAGCAGAGGCTTCTGCGTTGAATAACTTTCCTCCCTCACAGTGATCCCCCTGGCCATCCTCATTTACACAGGGTATGCCTTATGTTTCTTCATCCCCCCAACAGCCTGTAGTGACCCTGGAGCTCTGTTGGCATGAAAACTGAATGCTGTTCTTTAAGATCTTCAGCTAGAAGCCTGTGGCTGCACAATAGGAAAATCCCATTTCTTTTATTATTTTTTGTAACAAGACCTACGGTTTCTAGGAACACTTTCTATTTGCAGGCACCATGGTAGCATTTTTGAACCTTGTCTTATAAGATTCTCTGGAGGTACCTGTGAGGTGGGCATCATTACTCCTATTTTACAGATAAGGAGGTAGAACTTCAGAGAAATTAAGTAACTCATTTAACGTGATTTCAGACCAGATCTGTACTCTCAACCACAGCACAAAAATTAAATTAGAGACTCACAATTTTCAGTCAGGCTGAAATGTCCCTCTCAGAAGTAAATTGGAAAATCCCTCTTGTTGGGATTTTTTTTTTAGCTTTTATTTAGCTTTTTAAAATAAGTTTGCCTTTTTTAGAACACGTTTTCAATTTTAGAATAGTTTTAGACTTAAAGAAAAGTTGCAAGGATAGCACAGAGAGCTCCCATATACCCTGAAACCAGTTTCCCCTACTGTTATCATCGTATATTAATGACACATTTGTCACAACTAATGAGCCAATATTGCTACATTATTATTCACTAAATTTCTGTAATATTTGTATTTCTTCAGTTTTTGCCTAATGTCCTTCCTCTGTCTCAGAATCCTATCCAGAACCACTATTTTATTTAATTATCATGTCTCCTTAGGCTCTTCTAGACTTTGACAGTTTCTCAGACTTTCCTTGTTGCTGATGACCTTGACGGGTTTGAGGAGTACCAAACAGGTATTTTGTAGAATGTCTCTTAGTGTGGGTTTGTCTGACGATTTTCTCTGGGATCTCTTTTGACTGTGAAGCAAATACATGATAACATTATTAGGAGGGTTTCTTGAATAAGCTTTATAAAGCCTAGGCATGCAGATGAAGGTACAAAATTCTTCTGTGCTATTTCATGGTCAGTTTTAAACAAGCCATTTAGGAAAAGTGTACATATGTACAGCAAGGACAGCTACGTTGTTTTGGATAAATGAATAGAAGGACACATTTCATAAGAAATCCTTCACTACAGAAATCTCACTCATTCACACACACACACACACACACACCAGGTATTTGTAAGAAAGTTAAAAATGTACAAAACAATATGGTAGGTAAGGCCATGATTTGAGTTAATGATAAAACTGTTTTGTAAATAGCATGTTCATGGCCAACAAAAACAGATGTCCATATAACAATTTGGAGCCATCCAATGCATAAAACAATTTGTAGATCATTTCCTAAGCAGATATAGTATCAAAATGTATTCACTGTCAATTAGATGTACATCCAGGCTGTATGTCTAATTGACCAGTTAATTTCCAGGCTGTCTCAGGAGCTACTAAACATGGTTTAGAATGGAACCCTTGGCACCACACCTCAGAACGACCTAATGTTGATAAACAGAAGAACAGATTTCTCTGCTTGTTCAAGGAACATAGAGTTCAATGTGCTGTGTTCTGTATGCAAAATCAGGTGCCTCATCAAGCTGTTGTTGACTCAGTCTGAATTGGTAATGTAATGGTGTATTAATGTATCATCCCCATTTGAATGGTTGGCAACTAAAACTTTTATTAAAAAAAGATATATTTCACAAAATTGAAGACATGGATATGAGACCCCAAGTGTCTATCACATCAAAGGAAACACCTTGCCATTGAAGCTTTTTATGATGGTGGTTCTATAAAATACACTTGATTTTGGCCATTTGAGTGAATGACAAGGTCTTTCTTCTTCAGTTCACAGCTTCCAGAAGATTCCGTCTCAACTCTTGGTGTCCATTTAAAAGCTCCTCTCAACTTTACTATGGACCATGTCTATTGTCTCTCACTCTGATAACTGCAAATAAAAATAACTATTTCAATTTCTTTTTAAAAGGGAAAAGAATACGCATTAGAATAGATAAGATTCATTACAACCGGATTATGATGCTTTTAAGCAGAAGTAAAGGTGCTTTTTCTCAACATCCTACTGACAGTGATGGGTTCCTGTACACATTTTTCTGACACTGGTCCCCAATTGCCCTTGGCTCAAGATGTGTCCATTATTCTGGAATGCAGCCAGAGAGGGAGTCAGAAGAGGGGGGAAGAGGCCTCTGATGGTTGAACAACATGAATGCTTTATCCTCCCTTAAGGATTCAAAATTTTCTTTATGGGACTTGGGTTTTGAAGCCCCTCATCATCTGGAAGGCTGCACTGCATCAGAAGTTGGAAGCAGTCTGTTATTGATTGCAGCTGCGTCCTTGTTTGGCAGAGGAAGAAAGGTGTAGAAAGCAAATGTAGCCCTATTTGGCAAGGACACATTCCAGGTGAACAACAATCAGGAAAGATGCCCAGAGGCAAGGTTACAAGGCACGGAGACAGAACTGACAGTCCCAGGATAGATAATAAGTGCCTTGTCTTTTAAAGCAAACCTATTTCTCAGAAGTATTGGGAACAAAAAACAGCTTCCTATACCCAGATACTCTTTACTTATTAGGACCTAGGGCAAATGCGTACATTTGTGTGTATGTGTGTGTGTGTACTCATGTATTACAAGTCTTTCACAGGCTTGCCTAACTTCCACACACACTTGTATTTTAGAGGCTCATTCTATCTCACACATATTATCAATTGCTCTCTCACTTGATATAGAGAAACAAGTATTAATATGCCTGTCTCCTCTACCTGTCTCTACATCTGAACTGGGCCTATAGAATGGTATATAGGGATGATTAACCTTGGAGATGTTAACCATTCACAAGACCACCCAAAATTCTTGATGTGATGATCTGTCCTTTGGCCAAGGCACAAACTTGAAGTTTTTCTTGCAAGGTTTGAGTTATTTATCTATTGAGAACTTAACTGCCAACTCAACAAGCACACCAGAGTGGTGCTTTGTGGAAAAAGAATAACAACTCATAAGATAGAGTAATGACTTGACTTCTTTGTTACAAACAAAAAGTCCTGAACTGTATGCCATTTGCTAGACTGGGAACAGCAAGGGAAGTCAAGAGAACTCTGGGTGAAATGTGGAAGATTATACATAGGTGTGCATCTTTTCTCCTGCTTGAAATGTCTCTAAAATTGAGTAAGGGAATTTATAAAGTAGAAACTGATCAGAACCGAGAGCTAAGGCAAAGAAGAGTAACAGATTTTTTAAAAAGATTTTATTTATTTATTCATGAGAGACAGAGAGAGAGAGAGAGAGAGAGAGAGAGAGAGAGGCAGAGACACAGACAGAGGGAGAAGCAGGCTCCATGCAGGGAGCCTGATGTGGGACTCGATCCCAGGTCTCCAGGATCAGGCCCTGAGCCAAAGGCGGTGCTAAACCACTGAGCCACCCGGGCTGCCCTTGTAACAGATTTTTTGAAAACCGGCAGTGGATTAAGGAGTAGTAAACTGACTTAGAGAACAGAGGAGTTAGGAGTTACATGCTGAATGCCCACAGGTAGAGGTACTGTTTGGTTTAGACACTCAAACTAAGCAAAACAGAACTGAACCAAGCATAGCAGAAAAAGTATGAAGGTGAAGGTGAAGCTGAAAATGGGGAAGAAGGAGCTACTTGAAAGCCTCCAGAACTAAGGGACCTTCAGCTCCATTTCCCTCCTGTTCTAGGATCTCCACGGACACGTATATAGCCAAAAGTAAGAAATGGAACTGTCAGTAGAGGAACCAAACAGCTCTACAGAAAAGATTTACAAATATTGGTACCTGTAATGCAGGTGACCCTGCAATGGAGAAGCCAAATCAGGGCTCAGTCACCTTATGGTAAATCCTGCCAGCCATCAAGCCCCACCAAATAACACAAATTTGAAATTCTATTGCCTTATTCACTTATTCTGTGACATTTGGCGAAAATGTTTGACATGAAAGACTGAGACTAAAATAATAAAGGAACTGGGATGAGAATGACATGAGTGGGCAAAGAAATGCAAGCTGCTAAAGAAAATGCACAAATATTTACCTCAGGGAAATATAAGGATACATGTTCCTGCTCTGGGAACAGGAACAGTCAAAAAATAAGAAAGGATACTTTGAAATTAAAAAAAAAAAAAACAAGCATGATTGCTAAAAAGAATTCAATTCAAAATTTTGAAAATAAAGTTGAGGTAACACTGCAGAAGACAGAACAAAAAGACAATAGAAAGAAAATTCAAGAAAAAATGTAAGAAAATTGGAAATTCAATATAAAATTAAAAAAAATTCAGCATGGGGGCTCTTGTGTGGCTTAGTGGTTAAGCATCTATCTGCCTTCGACTCAGGTCATGATCCCAGGGTCCTGGGATGGAGTCCTGCTCAGCAGGGAGCCTGCTTCTCCCTCTTCCCTTCTCCCTTGCTTGTGATCTCTCTGCCAGTTAAATAAAATGTTTAAAGAAATGGTTTAAAAATCCAGCATGTAGAAATTTTTGAAGAAAAGAAAGAAGGGAAAAGAGGTTAAATTATTGAAGATGTGATAAAAAACGCTTAGAACTGAAGAAAATGAGTTTCCAGATTGAAGTGGTTTGTGGCATGCCCAGCGCAATGAGCAAAAGAAAATTCACATCAAACATATCATGATAAAATTTCAGATACCAGGGATACAGAAAAGATCCCAAGATCAGAATGAAAGTGGGTTAGGAGAAACACCAGAAACTAGCCCAGAAGACAGCAAGAGGAAAATTCTGAGGAAATGTGTCTTTAACTTCAAATTCCAAATCCCGCCAGATCTTGATTAAGTGGTAGCATAGCATTAAAAGTATTTTCATATATGTAAAGACTCAAACATTTTACCTCTCAGGCCCTATTTCTTAAGAAAGTGCTGGAAGATGTGCTCTTGCCAAACAAGATAGTGAACCAAAAAAATACAAGACATTAAACCAAGGAACAGGCCATTAGTATAAAGATGAGAGGAAGCAAAGTCCTGGAACAGGTAGTGAGCTGGCCTAAAAGGCAACTGCTCAGAGTTGAGCAGGAAAATGAGGGATCCAGGAAAGAGTTGGAGCTGATAGATTATTGGAAGCATTTGACCATGTGGAGAATGGTGTGTGTGTGTGTGTGTGTGTGTGTGTGTGTGTGTGTGTGTTGTGGGCAGAGAGGGAGAGTAGATCTGCAACAGCCATAGAGAAGAGTCATTGATTGATGCGTAAGAAAATTAATCACATGGAAAAAACAAAGACAACAATTAACTCCAGGAAAATAAAGATTATACAAAGAAAGGAAACTATGCTTAGTCATAAAATGTAAATATATAATATGACTTAACCAAAAATATGTGGACAGAAATATCTTTAAAGGACAGGCATGTGAGTGAGACTGTGCGGGTCAGCATCTGTGAGGAGGAGGAGAGCTAACCTTTGTCTGCCAGGATATAAGTAGTGAGTGTCTCAAATTGATACACGAAAAAATGGAGTCAGTACATTGTGAAATTATGGAAGTACATTCTGGAACAAACAACGAAAAGTCAAAAGTGGTTGTTACTGGGAAGCAGAACTGCTATTTTCTTTTATAAATCTTGTACTACTATTTGATTTTTAAGCAATGCTTATGTATTGCTTTGATAAAAAATCAAAATTAATTAAAAAATAAAGAGCATTGATAACATCTAAAAAAAGATATTAAATAGGTCTATGCAATTGACTGGTTCTATTCAAAAGTAGGATATACTGTATTTAAAAAAACATCTGGAGATGTCACTTACAGTATTCAATTATACTTTGCTGAATTTTATTGGGACACAAAGCAAAGCATATATTATCATGTCTTTTTCACATTTGGAGGTTCTTGAAGATCTTTGATTACTTCCCTGTGAATGTCAAAGATTTATTGAACTAAATCCAAACAAACAAACCAAATATTTAATGAATAGATTTTTGGCATCAGGAAAGACTTCCTTTGCTTATCAAGGTGTTTGTGTGGATTTCTTTAAATATCAGCCTCCCCTGGTACATTGAAGTATTAGTACACATCAACCTCTAGCAAGGAGTCTAGGGAGGATCAAAAGAAGAGTGAAATCAAAAGAGGTAGGAATTATTGCTGCTCCTTGATTTCTAGAGAGAGAAGACACAGCAGCTCTGGCACTGCAGTGTGGGTTAATAGGAGAAGACTTCCTTCCCCAAAGTCTGACATCTATGCTACTTGTGAGGAGCAGACCCGCTGCTCTATTAAGCAGGCTGCATATTTACAACTGTTGAATGCAAAGACCAAACACATGAACTCTCTCAGCTTGAACTGGAAACTGCTGAGATTAAGAAACCTCCAAATCACTGAAAACATTTTTTTTTTCTTTTAAGGAAAGAAAAATCAATCCCTTTGAACAAAGTTAAAGGTGAATTTATGTCACTTTTGAAAAATTTCCGACCCTTCTGGTTGCAAAAATAATGTAACTGTGAGAGTTGCCTTTACTGGCAGGAAAACAGCAACGTGTACTAAGTCTGGAGGAAGTAAACATAAAGGGGAGGCCATCTTGCAGCCTCATTAGGCAAAGCTCACTGAGACTAAGTCCCCAGGGCTCTTTGAATGGATGGTGACATACAGCCCCTTTCCCACCAAGCCTGAAAATCCATCCCCAAGTTATAAAATAACAGCTGGTTAAAGAGCAGAGCTGCTCACAGCTCCCTCTTGGTGCATTTTCTCATCTTTGTTGACTTCCAGAAAGTCACCACCTCCACCATTAGGATGTCCACCACATCCTAATGACTAATTAAGGTGTCCTCTCCAAGGGGAGGCTATACATTTGGCTTCCTTGGGGTGTTTGGGGGAAAAGAAGGACAAGAACATCGAGGCAGCAGACTCTTTTGTTGATGCTCCAGAACAGAGGGAGATTTCAGTCTCCAGGACATCTCATGAGGGAGAGAAGATTCCCATGCAACAGGAGGGAGGCCGGCAATGTTTTGCAGCACCCGGATTTATGCAGGGTTGGTGAGAAACAGCTGCTGAAAGGACACGTGAGCCCTAAGCAGAAGCTGGGCAGCCTCTTCTTGCAGGGACCCTAGGAAGAGGCCTCCCTGTGCTTTTCTCCTTGTGGAGCGTGGGCAGACTCCGCTCCTCTTGTTGATTCCAAAGGCCCTCACAACATGCTGAGGCTGGCAGCCAAAGGTGGCTGAGAAAATTCTGCAGGAGAAGAGTTTAAATGATTTGGGATGACGACCCCTTCTTGGACTGCTGGATATTAGTAATAGTAACACCTCACAGGGTTGTTGTGAGGATTAAGGGCCTTCTTAATTAAATGGAAGGTATTAGAACAATGAACGGCAGCTCAATACCATCAGCCATCCTTCATAGTGATAGTCGCTGTATCAGTATTTGAAAGATCGATGAGGACGTAAGAGTGAAATTATAGTTTGCTTAAGGAGGCAGCTGGGTGACCAGGACTACTCTATGTTATTATCTGCTCAAAGTGAAGCGTCAAGATCTGAATGAGGACTTCTGTGCTGGAAGAAGTGGTTCCTCTGCAAACCGCCCAGAGGGTTATGGAACCCAGACCCATCAGAAGTTGGATGTTGATTATACAATCTTTAGGAGTGGGGGAATCAATGATATTCACTTATTCACTTATTTTTTTTTCAAGTTACCTTTTTTTTAAATTTATTTTTTATTGGTGTTCAATTTACTAACATACAGAATAACCCCCAGCATTTATTCACTTATGAATATTCTTGAGACTTTCATCCAGAGCCTTCTTTACTAATTGAGAATATTGAGGCATCTGGAGATTAGATCAGCCTTTTCTAAGGACGTGCCCCAGAGAAAGTAGGAGTCCCTGATAAAACCTTTGCCCATGATGTCACACTGTGTCCTTCTATTGAAAATAAGTTGATAGAGTGGAAGGCCCACTCTCCCAGGACTTGTGGCTGTTTGTGCCAGCTATACAAGTAGAACATGATCTGGCTCCTTTACACAAAGGTAGAGTAGCTGAATCTCAAAGAGGCATTTGAGGAGGAGAGCAGGATAGCTTGGGCTTATGGACCAGGATCTCGTCACATCACAAATGATAATTACAATGATGGTGATGACAATGATGATAATATAGCAAAATGGTTCCAATCCTTGCCTTGATATTTTTTCTTCGGTAAGTTACCTAAAGCTTCCGAGCCTCAGTTTTCTCATATATGTGAAACATGGTTAAGTATGGTACCAATCTCAGAATTGTGAGGATTAGGAAAAGAGTTGAAACGTATAACACAGAACCTGACACAGAACCAAGGTAGCTACTAATGTTAGCTCCTAAGAGGGATTCCAAGTTGTCCAGTTTCCAAGGAATGCAAATAGTATTGTCAGAACTGGGATCTGAACACAGGGCTCTCAGGCTTTAAAGCCTGCCCCCCAAAATGTACTATGGTGTAGGCAATTGTGGTATGGAGCAGAACTGAGGCTGAGAGGTGGGAAGAGGATTGTAGGTCTGTGTTTCAGGTACCACTCAAGTGCTCACATTCGATTCCAAACTTAAGAGAATGAGTTCTGAACTTGGCATTGTGCTTGGAACAAGACGCTAATTATGTTGCCAAGTCTCTCAGACTTCTTCTGGACTGGCCCCCTGAATTTCCAGAATTCTTCTGTTCGGTGCACACGGGAGCCCAAGGGAAAAGGCAGATTGAGATTGGCCCAAGGAGGGTTGGGAAGTGAGAATTGAGAACCAGGCAGTCACCGACCGTGTGAGAACCATCGTCTGTCTGGCAAAAGTCTTTTTTTTGTCAGGATGAGTGGGAGCAACCGTTCTGGGAAAAGATGGCAGTTGTCCAGTAGAAGGGGAGTCAGTGTTCAGTAATGGCAGTTGCTGCACAACTAGGTGTTGAAGGAGGAGAAGACTCTCTCATGTGCAGTTCAGCACTGAGACAGGGTTAGACTGGGGGCAGGGTTAGACCCCAAAACTTATGAGTACTTTATGCTAGAGTTTTGGTGCTTTTCCCACAAATGCAGGTGTTCTTCCCCCACATAGTTCAGCATCCATCCATTCATGCAACAAATACTACCTGCACCCCAAGGGAGCTGTAGGTGCTGAGGGTATGGTAGTGTTTTGTTGTTTTATTAATATGGACAAAGCTCATGGATCTTACATTCTAGAGGACAAGATAGGCAACAGGCAAGTAAAGAAATATGCCATAAAAAAGCTGGGCTGTGGTGTGAGGAAACAATAAGCAGAGTAAGAAGGAGAAAATGTTATAAACTGGGCTGGCAGGGAAGGGTTTTCTGATGGATGATGTTTGATCAGAGAAGGATGGCAGTGAGCGAGCAGATGTCTGGGGAAGGAGGATTCTAGGCAGAGGGTGGCAACTGCAAAAGCCCCAGGCAGATACAAGAGGCCAGAGAATTCATATGTGACCAGCAGGTGGCTGAAATTCTACACCAATAAGGCAGCAGTAGAGATGAAACAACCTTTAGAGCTTATGAGGTGATTTAACAAAGAAAACAAATTAGCTTGTGCCTCCTAAAATAGGCAAGTGTCTCGCACACCAGGCTTTAGCCTTTTCCTCCTCATTGCTCCACCTGCTATAAAAACATATCCTCTGGACTCTCTTTGTCTTTAACATCTCAGACTCCTCATCATCCTGTGTCCTCAATGTGGAGGAACCCAGGGCATTATGACATCTTTGGGCCTTTGAGTCTCTGATCCACTGGTGGGTGCGATCCTAATACATGGATGCTCCTATGTCATAATTCTGAGCCGTGACACACAGGCACTGGGCCTGCAGAGCCTCGACTCTGGAATCAGACTGCCCGTATCTGGATCTTGGCACTGAATCCTGGCTCTTCATTTGCTGCTTAGGCTTCGATGCACCTAGATTTCCTCATTCGTAGAATAAGGGGGAAAAATAGAGGGCTTGTAGAGCTCAATGTAAATACATTTATATACATACACAGTAGTGCCTGATACAAAAATTCCATAATCAATGTTATTCATATTATTATTGGCTATAGTTTTCTTACTTTCTTTCTTTAATTCCTTCCTTCTCTTTTTTCTTCTTCCTCTTAAGATTTCTTTCTTCTTATTAATTTCTTTTTTATTATCACCATCATGTCATTATTATTACTGTGTCCTAAGAATAGGCTGTAGACCCACTTGATTTTGGTAAATAACGTGACCTTATTTGGTAAATAATGTGGCGAGTGGGATGTGCGCACAGTCTTTTTATGACCCCTCACCCAGAAAGGAGGTGGATGGAGACAGGGGCAGGGGAGTGGAGGGAAGAGGAGGGAGGAGCCAGAGGTGGGGAAGCCCTTAAGGGACATACCACAGTGTAAAGAGCATAAAAGTGGACTCATCTTCCAGAGTACTTTATCATCTTGTGATGGGGAATTTATCCTTGGCTATCACCACTACTCTGGTTAACCCTAAAATATGAGTGGGGGCTTCCAGAAAGCCTTTTGTATGCATGAGGTCCTTCCAGGCCACCAGAAAGGCTGGGAAGATGTAAAATACAGTGAGAAGTGGAGACCAAGAACAGCATGGAAGCCTCTAGGGAAGTGAGATGAACAGGCTGATACAGTTTCAGCTAATGGGCTGCAACCGAGATGGATAAAAAGTATTTAGTCACACTGGAAAAGTCAAGAAATGCTCCCCCTTTTGGGGAGCAGCTATGTCATCTTCACCATGGCAAGCTACTTGTGTGTGGCAGGCGGTATGTTTTAAAGTGCTGGAGAGCATTGGGATCCCTGGGTGGCGCAGCGGTTTGGCACCTGCCTTTGGCCCAGGGCGCGATCCTGGAGACCCGGGATCGAATCCCACGTCGGGCTCCCAGTGCATGGAGCCTGCTTCTCCCTCTGCCTGTGTCTCTGCCTCTCTCTCTCTCTCTGTGACTATCATAAATAAATAAGGAAAAAAAAAATAAAGTGCTGGAGAGCATTGATGAGAGTGAAAAATCCTTATTATATAGGTTTCAAGGCGACACAAGAGAGGAGAGAAGTTGTCATCTAGAACTGGGGAGATGAGTCTGAAACCCAGAAAGGACGAACTGACCAACACGGCACGTGAAAGGCATGAGCGCTCTTCTGGGAGCAGCGTAGGGAGATGGACACCCAGGCAGGCCCGTGACTTGTTCGTTCCACTGAGCCCTGCAGAGCTTCACTGGTGTGAAGACCAGGGTGCTCACACCCCTGAGCCTGTGCCCCATGACCCGCGGAAGAAGGAGAGTGAGGTCTTCCCCATCTAACCATGTGAACTTGGGCAAATTGTTTATCCCTTCAAGGACTCAGCTGCCTTATTTCCAAAACGGGTGAGAGAAGAGTGACTTCGGATCCGGTTAGTGTTATTGGAAGTATCCTTTGGGAGCCATTTGAGGACAAAGGCATGAAGGGATGGGAAATGTGGGGGAATGTTGTGTTTCAGCCTTGCTCACAGTATGCCTGCGTCATCCAGAACGGCTCTCTCCATGAACCATGTGATTGAGCTATGGGCGAGGTGAGGTCTTTATTTATTTATTATTTTGTAAAGATTTTATTCATTTACTCACGAGACACACACACACACACACACACACACACACACACAGAGGCAGAGACACAGGCAGGGGAGAGGCAGGCTCCATGCAGGGAGCCCCAGATGTGACTGGATCCGGGGTCTCCAGGATCACGCCCTGGGCGGAAGGCAGGCTCTAAACCATTGAGCCACCCAGGGGTCCGAGGTGAGGTCTTTAAAAGGGCTTCAAGGCTAAGGCTGGAAACCCATTGTTTCTGCCATCTCTAGATTGCTTTTGCCTCTTATCTTCTGTTTCTGTTTCTCAGGAGATGACATGAGAATATATTTTGCTGAAAGCATGGTGGAAAAAAAGGGCCCAGATAAAAATAAATTGGAAAAAACAAGTGTGTGCAGGATTCAAGGCTTTGGCTCAGGGATCCCTTGGGTCCTACGAAGGAGGCAGCAGTGAGGAGGTTCTGTATCAGAGGGGGGCCGTTTCCTTAGGCCTCCTTCACATTGATCTCTCTCAAATGCAGAATTAATCCTTCCTGCTTCAGATTATGGGTGGAAGCCACTTTGGAGCACCTATTTCTTGTTAAGAGTGTGTCACGTAGTCTGTACTTTAATGTATAGTGCCAAAGATGGTATCGTAAAAATAGGTGCTGCTAGTTGCACCCAACTGGGACACACATTGCAATGTTGGTTCGCTGTAGGGTTACTGCAAGCATCCAGCTCTCTTTATCTCCAGTGACACCAGTTTCAGATATTAGCATGTTTTATACATGGGCTTGCATCGATGAAAATTCCTGGTATTCAAAATATGTGACTCTAGAAATAGTACGGATATTCTAGAAACCCTAATTGTACTTTCATAGAGCATAACAATCAGGAGACCCCTGCATCCTGCACCCTTCACAGCAGTGCTCAGAGTTTGACTCTGAACTGTCCTTTGTCTGGGATTGTCTGCATCCTCTGAGGTTGACTGAACCTCCTCTTCAGGAACACTGTCACTTTTAGTTTATGCAAAGGCATGGTCACAACAATTGATAGCAAAGATCTGGGACCTCATCTAGTTTCTAGAGCAGGTTGTATGACTGTCGTGTTCTTTTGTTAATAAACTCTCACACGTGGCCAACTTTGGTTTGAGGTCTGTTTCCGGTAGAACCCAGGAGCAAAGTTTTGGGGGCAGAAACTTATACCTTCGCTATTCAAAATGTGGTGCATGCAACCAGCAGCACAGGTGTCACTGGGGAGTTTGTTAGAAATACAGAATCAGGCCCACCCCAGACCTACTGAATCAAACTCAGTATTTTAATAGGATCCCAGGCGATTCATGCCCACATTAAAGTTTGAGGAGTTCTGTTACAGACTTCACCTACCTCTGACTTTAGATGTTTATACCAAAAATCTAGTAATTGTGAAGCATGAGATGGGCTTAGGCCACTCTGCAGCAGAAAGCAAAGGAAAATCTCTGAGGAGTTTACACTATGGGCCCTTTGTGAAGAGCTTGGAAGGAGGGGAAGAAGAGAAGCAGGGGAGGAAGAAAAACTCAGCAGAAGTTGCAAAGTCAGATGCTGACAGGGACAAGGCCAGTTAGGGGAACAAATGTGGAAGGGATGAGAGCCATGCCAACCAGAAAATTCATGCTACTTTCTAAGCCAGCTCCCGTTCCTCAGCCTGGACCGTTGCCACATGGAAATGTGGGCCTGGTGTTGTCAGACCTTCTGACTTTCGTAGAAGCCCAGAATATACATTTTAATGGAAAATTTCCTGATTTTTATTCAGTGAGGCCCAGTAGACTAAATCTAATTCTATCAGCTAATAACAGCTGAGCTTACTCAGTCACCAGCTCCTCAAAAGGGCCTGTGGCAAGTCACTTCTCCTCTCCGTATTTCTATTTGTGTGTTCTTTCATGGGTTATTATTAGGGAACATGTAATTTCCTAGATCCATTAGAATAATAATGATGTGCTTAGGAGACCTGAACCAAAGGCTCTCAGAATACATTGCTGATTTCACTTGCAGTTGATACTCGTGCAAAGCTGGCAACCTGCAGCTTTCCAATGGGGTCTTGATTTTTCTGTTGGCGAATCCAAGGGTTCAGAAAACACCCTGCCTAACCATGCATTACTATCTGAACAGGTGGCTACTACAAGCTTTGCAATTTCAGAATCTACAACAGAGTTCAGATTCTTTGATTAATAGAGGTTTGTTTTTTTTTTTTTAATTCAACAAATATTTATTGAAACCTTACTCTGTCCCAGGCACGCTAGTCATAGCTCCAATTTTGCTCAAATAAAGAGCCAGGAAAACATGGTGATGATAGACTTTTAACAGAGTTTTATTTGTCTAGGAAGACGCAGGGCATTAGGGGGTGAGCCACTGCTCACCTGCAGGAACAGGATGGCTCAGAATCCCCAGGTGAATGTAGTAAGCTGCTTCCCTGGGGATGTGCCCCAGAACTGAATGATTTCCAAGGTGTTGTCTAGAACGCCTGTGTTAAGATGACTTGCAGTGCATTTTTAAAATGCATAATTCCAGGTGTGATTAAATCTACTAAATAGTAGATTTAGGGAGGGAAGCCATGAAAAAGCACTTTTAACAGATACCCCAGATCACTTTTATGTGTATTAAAATTATATAACTATAGCATCTGAATAAGATGGCTTTAGGTGGTAATTGATTATTCTCCATTTCTACTAGGACAGAGTAAACAGAAATGCACTTGATCTGTTTCAGAAAGAATTAGAGTGTTTCAGAAATGCCAGTAGGATTGAGATGCTTGAATGATGGTGTTATGCCCATGAGAAAGCACCCCTGACTTAGACTAGGTGTATATGGTGTGCCGTAACCTGGTTCTCTGGGGGCACAATGTTCCTGTTTGTAGTGTTTTCCTGGTTCTGTGGTGCACATACTCCCATCATGGCCAATTTCATGCCACCAGTGTGTCATCACTGAATGGGAAGATGGGAAGAGACATGAAGAATTGGCTGTCACTAGCCTGTGCCAGCTGGCTCCAGCTCACCCGACATCCCCTAATGCAGCGATCCCAAGAGGGGAATTTAAGTGCAGGGAACAATGGCATTGCTACATAAAGGAATAATACCGGTTTTTCTTTTTTTTGAACCAAGTAGAAATTTAAACCAAATCCCAATGTAGTGTGCAGTTTATAGATTTGGGCTGGGCTTCTCAGAATGTCCTTATGAGTCACCCGTGGGTCTTGTTAAAATGCAGATGGATTGTGGTTAAGTAGGATCTAGACTGTAGTCAGAGAGTCTTTGTTTCTCACAAGCTCCCCGGTGAGGCTAATGACGCTAGTCCAAGGACTATGCTTAGAGAACCAAAGCAAGTTGACTGACTTTGCCCCCCTGCCCAAACACTAATCAAAGCCTCAAAACTTACTATTCTAAGAAGTCCAAAGCCATGCTATAACCAGTGCCAGAGGAAATAGAGACTGAGAGCTCCAAATACTAGATGAATTGTCCTAATATTTGGCCAACCAGTTCCATTGTGCTCCTCCTCTGGAATGGAGTAATTAGAAAGGAAAGGAAGGCTTCTCTTGTCCAGAGACCAATGTCAAAGGACAATCCCTTGCCTAGGTGGGTGTCTGAAAATGGGGATCATTAACAAAGGCTGACTCAGGAATCTACTTTACTAGAGAGGCCATAAAGGACTTTGGAGGAACAGGGGCATCCATTGAAAGTAGGGGTTCTGCTTCATGTCCCTCTTTTAAATACACCACTTTAGAGTTTCTAAAGCATCTTTGAAGGGTTAGAGCTGACTTTTGGGGCCAAGAAAACCAGCCTTGTTATTGAAATAATAAATATCTCCTTCCACTGTCTGAATAATAGATATTTTTGAGTGTTTAAGGGCGTTAAACACTGTGCTAGATGTTTTATCTGCTTTTTCTCCAAATCTCCCACCAATCAGGCAGAGTGGGTATTATCCCCATTCTCAAATGAGAAATTAAGGCACAGTGAGATGATATAACATGGCTCATGTGAAGAAGGTATGAGTAAGTAGGAGAGCCAGAATTTAAACCCAAGTTTGTTTCTGCATTATCTGTGGATATTTGACCTTTTTGCCTCTTCCTACCTATAAACTTTTGAAAATAAGGATTATGCCCTTTCTTTTTTCTTTTATTTCATCCTGGAGTACCCAGGTAGGTTATGTGTGGGCTCATGTGTTTATATGCACAAAAAAAGTCTATATGCAATGCTTTGTTTCTTGGGGCTTGATAACTGAGCAAATAAAAATAAAATAAAAATGTTAAAATCACATTATTTATATACTTATATGTTCATACAAGTCATTGTGCCACAAAAGACTCCAATACTATTTTATAATTATTGGATGTAATTTTCAATATGCAACTGGTAGACTCCACCAATGATGTACAAGAAATGTTATGTGTGTGGTATGAAAACACACATCTGGACCACTCAGGGAGAAACCATCAAGCCTAACAGCAGAATGGAGTTGGAGAAACAGTTTTCATTGCAGTGGGCACAGAACCGAAGGACACTTACAAGCCTGGCAAGTGCCTTGACCCAGTGAGAAGTCTGAGCCAAGCCAGGTCTGAGGTGCCCTTCTCGGATTTCCTTTTCCTCCTCAGACCCCAGAGCAGGTTGGGCAAGGCCTGGATGACTTTGTGTGGGCCAAGAGGAAGTCTGCTTGGCTCCCTAGAGACCTTAAACTCAAGAGACCCTCAGGAAAGGGAGACCCTCTCTCCACAGCTGTCAGCAGTCTTCCTGGTAGCCCTTTACTGCTCCTCGAAGCACACAGCACTGGTATTGAAGTTGAGGCCTGCACCTACGCTAGGAAGGGCTTCCCCCACTTTCAGCATGCTTTGGGGGTAAAAGGTACATGTGTTTTGACACGAGTTGACCTCTAATCTTTGTAAATGTACCAGACACTGTTGGTGTTGGCCAGATTGGTGTTCTCCTCCTCCCTGGCAAAGCCATCCTCCAGTATTTTTGTATTTGTATTTTGTATTTTTGTATTGTTAGGGTAGATACCCAATAGCATGATTACTGGGTCATAGGGTAGGTCTATTTTTAAATGTTTGCAGAATCTCCATACTGTTTTCCACAGTGGCTGTACCAGGTTGCATTTCTACCAAGTGTGCAAGAGGGTTCCCCTTTCTCCACATCCTTGCCAAAACCTGTTGTTTCATGTGTTGTTGATTTTAGCCATTCTGACAGGTGTGAGGTGATACCTCGTTGTGGTTTTGATTTGCATTTCCCTGATGACTAGTGATGTCGCATCTTTTCATGTGTCTGTTGGCCATCTGTATGTCTTCTTTGGAGAAATGTCTGTTCAGGTCCTCTGCCCATGTTTAATTGGATTCTTTGTTAGAGCCAGGGTCCTTGATGTCATCATTAAGCTCCTGACCCAACCCTGGGGCCCAGATGTCAGGACAGCTTGTTCTGGGTGATAACTCACTATGTTTTTTATTGAAGCCATTGTTCAGTATTCTGTTACTTGCGGTTCAGAGCATCCTGAGTGATACACAATTTATATAATCTCTCTGAACCTAAGCTTTCATATCTAAAAAGTGATGCTAGCACCACCTAGGAGAGTTGGGGATAATTAAAGAATTGGATCTTTGTAGGTCACCTGACATAATGCTGCCTCCAAGTAGGTACTTAGTACATTTTAGTTAAGTGTGAAGAAAAATTGGGAGTGGGAAGCACTGCTTTTGGCTGAATATGAATATTGCCACAGCTACTTGATAAGGCTTCTGATGTAGAGAATGAACAGTACGATGATTTTTTTTTTGGCTTCGTATTGCTTTATGTTATTATTTGATTTATAAATACCTTGTGTGTATAAATATGCATTTATTCATTTTTATAAATAACCTACATTTATTATTTTTTTTTTCTTCTAACATCTTTTTCAGTGCTTTGTTAGGGAGCAGACAATCTTCCTCTTTCTCTGGGGAAGAAGGTTTATCACAGCAGAGTTTAAAGGCTCAGAAAACAGTCTGTTTACTTACAATAGCTCTCCATTTAAGAACTCCCTCTACATCTGTCTAGGCTGGTTTAAGCCTCCTCGTATCAGATTTTCTTGGTAACATTTTCCAAGATTGTATAAGCTTCAGCAGGCCACAGGCTTTACTAGAACTTTGTGCAGAATGCTCATTGATCTAATATGAAAATATTTTGAAATCCATTTTTCTCCCAGATGGGGGAAAAGCACTTGCTGGTAAAGCTGCCTCTCCTTTGTTTCCCTTCTCTTTGTCCCTTCAGAAGTTGCTGCTCTCACAGACTCTTGGGTGGTTGCTGAAATTGGCTTTATTTTTCTGCTTCTTAGAAAGCAATCAACTTGTCTATGAAAATCATCTTCCATTGTCAGACCAACAATGGCTCTTGTAGCCTTCTCTCTGTCTTCAAGTGGGATTCAGAAAGCACTGGTCTCTTCCAATTTCAAAGGGGCAGAAAGCAGCTGAAGTTTTGCTCCTAATGTGTCTGAGGAAAGTACTCCTGTGTCTTCTTTCTCAAGAAAGTCTATGAAATGGCCTGTTGTCACTGGGAAATTTTCAAAAGGAGTTGAATCGACAACTTCTTATATTCTCCTCTTACCTGTAGTACACTATACTCGAAGATACAAAGACCTATCTCTTTAGTAGAAGTGGCGGTGGCAGCTGGTCTGGCGTGGACTGGTGCCGAGGTGGGCAGGGGAGCCTCATTCACATACCCACATTACCAACATTTGCCATGCAGATAGAAGTCATATGATTGTGTCATCTCCCTAAATCCAGAATTTGAATATAGCTCAAAAGGTAGCTTTCACAAGTGGTATCAACTCCTGGAGGCAGATATATTTCAATACTTATTTTCCAGAACATTCTAAAACATACCTAGTCAAGCAAAAGAACTTCAAGAGTGGTGCTTGGTTCTTAAGAGCATTCATCTTACACTATGATGCCCTGAATGGGAATCTTCTGTCAGCTACTAGGTCCATGTTCCCAGGTCAAGTTCTTTCACTTCCACTTTGTGATTTGTAAAACGAGGGTTTTAATGAAACCTATCTCCTAGTAGTGCCTGTAAGGACAAGGTGAGGCCGTGGTATTTATCCACAAGGTACAGAAACCCACAACCCTTATGTACTGTTTTCATAAATTCTTTATAATCTCCTTATCAAATACCATTAATTCAACAAATATCTTTGAGTGCCTACTATGTCTCAGGAACTGTTCTCATGCCAGGAATTATCCGCTTCCTGCTAATGTTCACCATGCTGCATTCACTTGAAAGAGTGTGGCCTGCAATCCCCATCAGCTCTCCATCTCCTCCAAGGATCTGCCGTTCCAGCAGTTTCCCATAGAAAGCATGGCCCCGGCTGAAGAAGGCAGTCCATCCCCTACCACGGAGTAAAACCCGGTCTCAGCCAGCTTTTGTGCTCTGTAACCAAACCTGGCTTGTGAGAGCGTCTCAGATCTGCTGAGAGTTCTGGGAGCACATGGCTTGCTGGATTTTTACCTAACAGGCCTCACATAGTGAAGCGCTCTGCTCAGCCGAAGTACTGCTTTGATTTGCTAGGTGCATTTGGCTCCCCTTATGGTGAAATGCCTTGAGTATGCCTGGTGGCTTCTGAGCAAGTATGTAACCACAGACAAGGAAAATAGATGAAAGAAAGTACAAAGGATTTCTGGGGGCAGAAAATATAAGGGAAGATGATGTTAGGTCTCTTTTTTTCAGATATTATGTTCTCTTTCCTTTCCATGACCTGCCTGTTCAAAGAGGCCTCTAAAACACTGCAGGAGAAAATAAGAAAAAGGATTTTAAGTCCCTCTGTGTGAAAAGACCCTAAGAAGGCAAATGAGATGCCATTTTTATGTTGTAGGGAGCCATGGTTCTTGAGTGGTGCTGGTCATCCCACCACCCCTGGAAGGGAAAGTAGTAGTGGAATGAGGTTATGTACTAAGTGCTGGTATGAACCAGACCCAAGCTCAGAGATGGACAAATATTAGCACATTTAATTTTTTTACCCCCTCGGGTAAGGATTCAGTTGATTGCCAGGAGGAGTTCGAGGTCTGAACAGTCTAAATCTTCCAGGGGCACTTTTAATCGACACAGTTGTGTTACACCCCTGCTTTTTGTCTCCTCCAAGTCTGCATACCAGCCACCAGTGAGGACCTGGAGCCAGACTGACAGATTTGAACCCAGTGCAGCTCCCTTCCGGCTCAGTGGCCCAGGACAAGTGACTTAACCTGTCTGGGCTCCTGGGTCCCAGTCTGTACTTCCTATTTCATGAAGTTGTTTGGGCAGCCCGAGTTATTACATGTAGTACAGAGCGCGACACACAAAAGTTCTTGTCTTTGTTGATTGGGATATGGTCCCTGAGGAAAAATACATTCTTTGTATTTCACCTGTTCAGTCTTTTCTTGCAGGTATTAAGCTTCCTGGTCTATAAAAAGAGAATAATGGTATCTATCTCCTCTGATTGTTTTAATGATTTCCTATCTTGATGTATTTCAGGTATTACCCTATATACTATCTATTCATAAATACAATCTCTCAGTAAACGAGCTTGAACTTTTCAATGAATATATATATATATTCTTTAATATAGAAATTATTTCGACCTCAAAAGAATTATTTCTTGCATCAAGTGTAATGAAAAAATAAAAGAACTGTTTAAAGAAGGCAGTGTAAAAAGATCATTTCCTCATTGATGGGGACTTGTGAACTGCAATGGATTTTGACTCCAGCAAACTCGGCGTCTATTAACTGGTTATCTGTGATGGTCATAGCATTGTGCTGGATGAAGGAAGAGGGAGAATTAATTCTGACCCCAGGGAGCTTCCATCTACCCAGGCAGACAGCGCACACACACGAAACCGGAACACAAGAGCAGAAGGCAGGGTGCGATTGGGCCATGAGCCCCCAGAGCTCAGAGATGTTGTTGGAAATCAGTATGGAAAGATGTCAGGGGCAGCAGTGGGATTTTCAGATGAATCTCAGGATGTTTAATGATCTTACCAGACTGAGGGAAGAAAGGAAGGGCATTCAGGTGTTGGATTTGTCAACACGTGGGATTGGTGGGCTAACCATGGAGCGTCCTGAATGGCAGCCATGGGAGTGACCTGAGTGCATCTGGAGAATGTTAGCATTTAGAAAACACATTTGGAATAAAAGATAAGAGAGAGCCAGAAATTAGAGACTGACAGGGTAAGAGTGATGGAACGACACAGATGTGATCAGGAAAGCTTGGGGTGGCGTGAGGAGTCAGGGCCTTGCTGACAGGCAGTGGCAATGGGGATGCATTTAATTGAGTTTTTGAAATCCCCTTGTGAATGTGAGGAACCTTTAGTACTGCTTTACTGGGGGCATTTAGAGGGAGGATGGCTTGTGGAGGGGAGAGAAATAAATGATGATGAATTTGTTTTTCAAAATCTTTACTTTGGACTGAAGGCCAAGTAGAGATAACAGTATATGACGTCTGTGGACCCCTTTCTCTTCTCTGTGGGGGCACAGGGCTGCACAGTGATGAGCTCCTCTCCTCTCATCTTAGTAAATTACTCAGCTGTTAGGTGAGGTGGTGGTAGATGGTGGTATTTAGCTCCTGTAAACATAAACTTTCCTGTTTCAGAGCTGTTCAAAAATAAAATCCATATGGGGCACCAGGGCGTTAAGTTGGTTAAGCGTCAGACCCTTGGTTTCAGCTCGGGTCATGATCTCAGGGTTGTGGGGTCGAGCCCTGCGCTGGGCTCCATGCTCAGCTCAGGGTCTGCTTGAGACTCCCTCTCTCTCTTCCCCTCCCCCTGCTTTGTCTCTTTCTTTCAAATAAATACATCTTAAAAAACAATAAAATCCAAATGAGAACATACTATTTGCCCATTTTACAGAGGAGAAAGCCAAGCCCTAAGTGAGTTGAACAGTTTACCCAAGGAAGCAGCTGGTAAGCAGCAGACATGGGATGCAGGCAGATTGTCTCAAAACCCATGCTTGCAGGCAGATTGTCTCGAGGCCCCACACTTTCCCCCACTGTTCAGGGCTCAGTCATGTGAGAGGGTGAGAATTCTCTAAGAGCCGACGTGATCCTAATTCTCCACCATCTGAGAGTGGAAGACTCTTCCCTACCCATTCCTGCTCCCCTCCTCTGCAAATACCCTCCTACAGAGAGTGTTGTAAACAAATAAATAAATAACCCAGTACTTGTACAAAAATCCTGTAGAGTCCCACCCTCACCCCAAGTTAGATGCTCAGAGGAGAAGCTAGCAGCTCCAGGAAGTGCCCTCGCTGGTCTTTCCAGGCCAATGGACTGTATTGCTACAACCTTGCATGGGTTGGCAAGAACAAACAACACGTAGGAATCCATCAAAGTGAGCATCATAGGAAATAAACTTGCTACTACTTAATTCAAGGTCTACTGCTATGCCTGTTTTATGCCTTAGTTATTTCTCACCTGGACTATTGTTGGTTCCTTGGCAAGCCCTTTCTGTTCATCTGTCATGCTTTTACTGTCTATTCAAAACACAGAAACACATTTATTTTTTTCCCCACCAGCTGTAATTCTCAAATCACCCTTTACTCAGGCAATTATACCAGTTTCCTGTTTCATCAGAGAATTCAATTTAAAATTTTAGTGCCAGTGGTTAAAATACTTACTTCATACATAACTTCAAGTTTGTATGGTTTTAATTCACATTTATGTTTCTGTTCACACTTTGCATTCTTTAATTGATTTATTTGTTAGCTATGCCATCTGTAGATTTTAAGTACTGAGCTTTCACAAATGACTTTCCTTCCCCCTCTGAAAGCTGTTTTGAAAACTATTTCCCTCACCTTATTGCAATTAAATCTGTGCAACATTCTCATCTTCCGGATTTGAACATTTTTATAGTGTTGTCTTCTTGCATCTTTACCCTAAGTTAGACTATTAAACAGTTCTGGGCATACACAACAATATAACTTTTTAACTCCATAGATACTATTTTTTTTTGTGTGGTATCCCATGGGAAGGAGATCTCGAACTTGAGCTCTGTGATCTGCTCCACAGGCATCATGAAAATGCAAGTGGAATGAGTTCCACAGAGTTCTTTGGTTCTTTGGCATAGTTGGTGAGCATTCATCTGGTGAATGCACAAAAGTCCTCTGACTAGCTTAGAGATTGTGTATAGAGTTTCTACCTTATATTCCATAACCTTTGAGTGAAGGGTCCTTTCTATTTTGTTGTACCTAGAGCCTACCCTGGTGCCTGGAGTCCGGAGGTGATCAATAAATTACTGTTAGAGGAATAAATTATAAGTCCAGGTTGGTTATTTTTATCAATATAAAAGAAGATAAGGCCATTTTCTGCATGGAATAGGGAACAAAGGGGAAGGTTGCCTTCCTTTTGACTTCACCCAACCTCTTTAATGTCTTGGAAGTATATATGACCTATGAGGATGGAAGACCATGCATCAGTTCCCATCTTTCTCTTTGCCTATAAAAGTTGGTGATTGTATGGTATCTTGTGGATAATGAGACTGAGGGTTCTTTGCCTCTGACATCCAAGAATGTAGAGTTGGTCAAGTGTCCTCGCAAAAATACCTTTGCGTATAAGTGAGTTTTAGGATTTTGACCTAATGAAGTTCTTTGCTCCAAGTATTTATTGCTAGAAAAACCAATCGCTCAAGATCCTTTCCACATGATAGCACACATGAATATACAGATAGCAATGGTTCTTACGTTGGCTGCACACTGGAGTCACCTGGGAAGGTTTAAAACACATTGATGCCTGCCTCTCACCCCAGATCTGATTTAATTGGCTTGAGGTGTGGCCTTGGCACAGGGGATTTTAACAGTTCCCCGGTTGATTCTGATGTGCAGCCAAGGTTGAGAACTCCTGATGATAGAATATTATTTTTAAATACTCAAAAGGCTTGAAGTCTAAATGTGGCATAATACATTTTGTTTTACTTTAATATAGCTATTTTTGAACTGTTTTTCCACATGACAATATTCATAATGACTAGCACTAAACTGCATAGAAAAATATCTTTCTAGTGTCAGTGATAGATCACCTGGAAAACTTGTTAAATATGCAGATTTTTACCTTAGGCATTCTGATTCAGTACGTTTGTGGGAAATCCAAAAATCTGCATTTTAAGAAGTGTACTTGAGTGATTTCCTGTGCACACCAGACTGAAGAGATTGTCACAAAAAGACATCTGAGTAAGTTAAAACAGGTCGTGGTACTTCCAACAAGGAACATGCCACTTGGTGATCCCGGTGTCGTAGAAGAATAAGACCTCAAAGTATAGGGAAAACACAGGCTCGCATTTTTTTTTTTTGTAAATGTCTAAATATTCTAGTTTTGGAATGCAGATACATATTGACAACAGGAAGAATTTTTGAAAAACAAGGTGTGAACCATTAATGCATATGTTTACTGATGTAAAAGCAGTAGTGCATAATTTAACCCTATGTGAAAATACAAACTTAAGAAGTATTAAATCTAATTCTTTTAAGTTAAAAAAAAAGTGAAAGAATTCAAGACTGCTACCATGTCAGCAAAATATATATGCATTTGGAATACCTTTCAGTTTATGCTGAAAAAAGTTAGTCCTTGGTTCACAAATGTCTTATAGGAAGGAATAGGAAAGATTTTAAGGCATCTAGTCATGTTGGACAAATTTAAAAACACTCAGGATAACAAATTCTATGAGCTGTAGGATAAGCACACATTTTAGTTTAAGGCTGAAAGACTCTTCTATCTAGCTTAAACTTCCTTGGGAATTTAAGGAAATAAAATGAATTACTCAAACTGGAACTATATCAAAATGTCAAGTTAACACATTTTGGCTTGTAATGGTGCCAAGGGATCTACTGTTTGAATGATCAGGGCCTTAGGTTTCCAAATTATTTTAAAGATAATTTTATTACCAGGATGCTAGAGTTTTCATTTTATTTTCTTAGCTCTTCCCTATCTGTGCTTTTTCCCAGGCTAGGCTAACCAAGACCTGACAAGATCACACTGTCATTAATTAAAACAGCTGCAAAGAAAGATGTCAACACAGAAGTCTACACATTCAGAAAACATTTTAACAATCTTCTCATAGTAGTGGGTAACACATTTGATTTTCTGTAGACTCTTCTTGGGTTTTTGAGAGTTGAGTAACTCATTAAGGTAATACTATAAGGAAGAGTGAGCATCAGTGGACTGTGTTTGTTTGCCGTTGTTTTTCTTGCAAATTTTCCTAATTAGTGCCTTTTTCCCCTATACGTTTGTTACCTGCTCCATAACTTTTCCATGACCCTCACACCCAATTCCTGGTTTCAGAGATTGGCTCATAACCTGGGTAAGTCTAATCATAGCACCTCCGTATGCAGTAATTGGTCCAAAGGTTAGTTATATGGCTCCAAACTGTGCTAATCAGGGCCTATTAGACTTCTCTGTTTGGAGTGGGAGAAGTGGCCCAGCCTTGGGGGTTGGGGTACAGAAAAGACATAAAGGTGGGAAACCATCTTTCCCACTATTTGGAGAAAGCCTATCTGCAGTAGAGAGACTGGAGCAGAGAGAAAGCAGAAATCAGAGGCACTGCAATCCTGAGGCATTGAATCTTGCTTCTAATTCCTGAAGCCCAAGTTCCGGCAGTGTTTCTTTGATCCTTTGAGCTCTTCTAGCATCCTTTCTTTTGCTACAGGAACTAATAAATCCCTTTTGGCTTAAGCCACATTGAATTGGGTTTCTAAAATTTGCAACTAAAATTCTAATACAGATCAAAATGCCACCTATCCTTTTACAGACAAGAAAACGGAGGTTAACTTGCCCAAGGCCACATAGCATAACTGAATTGCCTTTCTGGCTCTTCAATCTACTTACTGGCATGCTCTCCCTCAAGTTGGAACTCCCAGGGTTAGTGTGTGTTTAATAACCCCCAACACGGTCATAATTGGTCCCAAGTAGACTTGTAATTGGGTAAACCGGTATCAGTTCTGAGGGCTAGGAGTACACTCCCAGAATTTGGGGCTATAGCCCTGCAGCTGAGTGTAGTAGCTGCACTGATTATTGCTTCACAGTGGAGCTACCCCCATAGAACTAAGGCCCAAAAGAGGCGATTCCCACATTCCCTCCAAGAGTTGAGTGAGTTTGTGGCATCTTGAATGATCTAAGGAATTGAATATGACGAAACAAAAAAACATTTGCTTAAAACAAGTTTTGTAACTGCTTTATTAATCAATACTAATTAGTCAATACAAACACCAAATTTGCAATAGTAACCAGCAATCTACCATGCAACGAATGTACTAGTAGTGAACATCTGTAAAAACCTTGCATGTCCAATTGGTGATAGGTTAAATAAAATGTAATACCCTTAGATACTACAGATTTCTGAGGTAGATCGAATTATCGGCCCTAATTCTTATCCCTGTCCTAGCTTCTTATGCCTGTGCTTGAAACTGCAGTGCCTCCTAGTGTGGGCAGTTAACTCCTCATCTAACACTGGGCTTGCTCAGAACTGCCTTGACACATGTAAGTTAGAGGGTCTAAAGAAACCCATAGACGTGGTTAGGCTTGTCTTCTTATGGTTGGTATAGGTGGGAATCTATAGAACTTAAAATAAAATTTAACCTAATTTTTGAATAGGTAGTATTTGCATGGTATAAATTTCAAAGGTACCAAAGGGTTTACAGTGAAAAGCAAGCATCTTCTTTACCCTCATCCTCAATCACCCAGGGTCTCCTCCCCAGGAAGTGTTTCCAGGTTCTTGTGTAACCTTCTGGAGAAATTTTATCCATACATAAGAGAAGTCGAATAGCAGTATTTACTATTGAGTGAACCAGGCAAGAGATAGCGGCTTCTGGATCAATCTGAAAAGCTGAATCTCTTATTTGAGGATACATTATTTATAATCTGAGAGATTAGCTCCCATAGGCAGACCTACAAAGGACTTAGTATGGATCAACTATCAGTCTACAAAAGCACTTGTCATACAGAGCAATCTCATTTAAAACTTAAAAATTTGCTGTTTCCAAAAGGGATTCAAGATTACTTTAGGGTGTATCTGAAGAATCAGGTAGGATGTTGCTTCTTGGGCTAAAGCAGGTAGCACATAAGCACATAGTTGTGATTTCAATTTTTTTTTCTTTAAGATTTAATTTATTTATTCATGAGAGACACAGAGAGGCAGAGACATAGGCAGAGGGAGATGCAGGCTCCTAATGGGGAGCCTGTTGTGGGATTTGATCTTAAGAGCTTGGGATCACGACCTGAGCCAAAGGCAGCCGCTCAACCACTGAGGCACCCAGGTGCTCCTGATTTCAATTTGTGCTAGACTCAAATTATTTTATTCTCTCCCATTAGAGACAGACCATTCCAATTAAGACCCAACACTTGAAACGCATGGTAAAAGTAATTTTCATCTATTTATAGCAATATACAAGTTAGCTATTTTCTCATTTTAACTTGTTTGGGACTCCACATTAAAAAAAATTAAGCTGAAATGGTGATTACATGTTAATCTTAATTAGTTTGTACCACAGATAGACTGTACTTGGTGTTTTCATTCGCAAAAATGTTTAAACCTTTAACTCTCCTCAGAGGTTAATAAAATGAGCAAAACTACCATTGATCAAATTGAAAAATTTATTTACAAAACTTTTTTTGATTAAAAAATTCAATTCATGAAGATTAATCAAAACATAAACCCCATCAAAATTTATTACAATAATCTTCTGTAGAATTAATAGCTTAAAAAAAAACAAACTGCCAGTGAACACTGATGTAAAACTGCAATGTAAAAATAGGAACTTTACTTCTGGTAAGTAGAATAAAAGCAGATAAATAATCTTTTTCAAAGGGAAAAAATACTTGAGGGGGAAAAAATGGTATAACATGTGTAAAGCCGGAAATTTAAATACCAGCTTAGTTTCTCATTGCCAGCATGGCATTTAGATCCCAGATGAGATTTCGTAATTGATCCATAATTTGCTTCAGCTGTTGATTCTTCTGTTTGAGTTTCTGTAGAAACAAAAGAATTTATCAGAAACGTTTCATGAATTACAGACCATGAAGTTAGAAGATTAAAATGTCAGAAGTCAGAACTCTAATGATCCAGACAGAAATTAAGCTAACTATTTCCTGACTGCAGAAGGTCTCAATCCTTCTCTGACCACAGGAACCCTCTGAAAGGCAGAGTGAATTCTGATTCCACCCGCAGAGGCCCCTGGCTCCAGCCCCTGCCTCCCGTTTCCACCTCCACTCTCCACCATCAAAGAAATTAAGCTAAACATTTAATTGTTATAAAGCCTAGGATAGAGGTTTTTCCAAGATGCAGTATAATGTAATGGTCAAGAGCACAACCTCTAGAGTCAGCTTCTCTGGGTTCATACTCCCCTCCTTCACTAACTAAAGATAGGAGGCCCAATTACTTAACCTCTCTGTGCCTCAGTTTCCACATCAGAACAATGGAGGTAATAATTGAGCCTACCTCGTAAGAGTTGGTAAGAGGACTAAAAGATTTGATTGACATAACCATTTTAAAATTGGGCCTGGCATATAAGTAAGCATTCAGCAAATGTTCCTCGTAGACACTAAATGAAAAAAAAACTGTCAATATAGGAAATAAGATTTAATGAAAATACAATGCCTGATGGAAGCAGTCTTTCAAAAATGTGGCAGAAGTCACTGTTTGCCCACAGCATGAAGTATGATCCACTTCTGATTGTGAAAACTGAAGACAAGTGGTGCAGTCTCTGATGTAATCTTTTTCACAACTGAGATCTGCTGGATGCCCTGAATACCCATGACCTGCAGCCCACAGCTCTTTGTATCTGGGTTTCTACTAGACCACAATTTATTAATTTCTCTTTAAGCATCTGTCCTTCAAATCCTATGTGGCAAATATCTGCTTAGGTAAAACAAAATAGAGAATTTCTGGTCAAAGTATTTACTAGTTATTATAATACTACTACTATTCCGTAATCTTTTAGAAACATTACATTAGGAAATAATATCTTTAATTAGATAATTTTGAAGATACTATATTAAAATATACTCCTGCTAAAGTAGTATATATGTTCATTATAAAGGGTCCTAAAACTCTTCGTTTTGATTTCATTAAAGAGCCAACTAAGATTAACGAAGTTATAGAAGTAATAGAAAGTAGCTTAAAGGGAGGACCAAGAAACTCTTACTAGAAAACAGAAAAACAATTTACATAGATTTTAATATTTAATATTAAATGTAATTTGTATTTGAGAAGAGAATACAGCACAGATATCAGGACACACAGTACACAGGGCATCTGCACAGTATACAGTATCATAAGGCTCACTTTAACATTGTTTTTGGGAAGGAGATACGGTTGGTATTTAGTTACTCAGTCTCCTTGTTGAGCTTTCAGATGGCCCATCTTCTGGGGTCTGTTGTCCTAAGTGTGTGGCAGTTATTTAAGCAACTGTGTACAGAATCTAATCAAATGGACCCTCATAACTAGATGAGGTGATGGGTGACCAGATGGCTGGTACCAAGCCCATAGAGTCTTTTCCATCCTAGAGACCAAGAAGTGGATGTTTGTGCCAGCAATCAAGGGTAGTAGCAAACAGAGGCAAGAAGAGTCAAGGTGCTCTCCCATATCCTGGGAGGCTGGAAACCTCAGTCCCAATTCTAACTTTGCCTGTGACTTGCTATTTCATCTTGGATAAATTCCTCTTCAGTTTTCTTATGAGATGGCATCATATAATTTATGAGGCCCCTGCCAATTCTACTTTCCATACATCCAGACTGAAAAGGACAGTTATGCAGACACACGCTGAAAACCAGTTAGGTTTATTTCAGTGAACTAATTACTGGCTTCAGAATGGTTCAGAGTCAGCTGCCCCATCACGCTGAGCCGTCGCTTGCTCCCCTAGCCATGAGAGACTACAGCTCCTGCAACGTCCGCTCTCAAACCTAACTTTTCAGGGAGAATGGAAAAGAACTACTGAGTAAGAATAAAAAGAAGAGAAACAATGTGGGTGAACTTAAAAAAAAAAAAAAAAGTCTTATTTGAATTAGCACCTTCTGACATACTTTGAATATACTTACTTCTAAGTTTCAGAACTTTGGAATGGAATTCTGAGACTGTAACACTTTCTGTTCTATATTTACCGAGGGTATATTATGTACCAGGCTCTGGGTTAGGCATTGTGAGGGGAGAAAAATGAATAAGGAACAATCCCTGCCTTGAAGAAATTCTGCATCAAGGAGAAGGAAAATAATGCCCAAATGACTGGATTATATAATCTGGTAAGGGAGATGTTGTGTAACCCCCAAAGATAGAGACACTGCCTCTTATGGGTAGGGTCAGCAAACACAGGGATTAGAAAAATTGGTAGTGAGAAGAGTGGAAGGAGGATAAACTTGGGCTTGGTGGTGGGTAATAGGGACCCATTAAAATTCTTGAAGAAAAAAAATATGATTTCAACTTAAATGAAAGAGGTTAACTGGGCAAATGTGTGGGATGGATTCTCCTGAATAATTGGTCAAAAAGCTGTCCATGGAAAAAGAAGGAGCAATGATTTAAATTTTACAAACAATTGAAAACCATTATTCAAAGACCAAGTCTAGTAAAATAAGCTCACTGGTCAAATTTTCAGTATAAATTACTAGAAGGAATAAAATTATATTCTTGGATAGTTAAAAGTACACTTTAAAGTCAGTATCAAAACAGGTCTGAAGGCTTCCACAATGGATGCATCACTGGCATAAATGCATAATTTAACCAATAAGACTTTTAAATACTCATTTGGAAATACAAATTCTAATATAGTTGTTTTATTAAAAAAATTAACCTCATTCTTAAGAAATAAAGTAAGAGAACTAAAAAATGTAGGGCATTTTCAAGGTAATATTCAACTTCAGGTAATAATAATTAAAAAAAATATTTTAATTATATATATAATAATAGGTACAGGTAATAATAATTTTAAAAAAATATATTTTTAAATTATTTATTTATTCATGACAGACACAGAGAGAGGCAGAGACACAGGCAGAGAGAGAAGCAGGCTCCATGCAGGGAGCCTGATGTGGGACTCGATCCTGGGTCTCCAGGATCACATCCCAGGCTAAAGGTGGTGCTAAACCGCTGGGCCATCGGGGCCGCCCAAAAAAACATATTTTAAGGCCTTGGAAAGTTGTTCTCAAGATGCCACAAAGTTTTCAAATTAAAAAAATTAGCATACAAGTAAGATACCTAGAGCCAAAACACATCATGACACTATCAGCAGCAAAGCTGACAGTTATGCTTATTAGTGCTTAAATTGTAAATAAATTTTCATGACATGATACAGGATTTAATATATACAGTCTTGCCCCTGATTGATTTTAACAGAGGTTGACAGCTGCTATTATCAAAATCCATCAGCTGTGCCTAATTTGTTACATTAACAGGTGAATGTGTAAGTAGAGCACTTAAAAAAATATGTTTATGTTAAGTCATGCCATGTCATTTAATATTCATATAAGGGCTGTGACCATTGGTCAAAAATGCTTTAATTTTTAAGTGCATGGACTCAATTATGTCAGCCCTGTAAAAAATACTCACATGGTTCTTCAATTTCTCCATCAACAAAACAGAATTCATTCTGATGTCCTTAAAACATATAGTCTCAAACAGGTGTTTGGTCTTTACTTGAATATTAGGGCTTATGGATTCCAGAATTATGAAGAGAAAATGAAAAGTATTAAGCCAAAAATCTGACTATTGAAACTCAGGCCATCCTATCATACCAGAATTTACATCAAATACTGATTACAAAATTTTGTACTCCCAAATTTCATGGCCTATGGTAGGTATTGGTGGCATATATACATTGTTAGAAGTCAGACAGACCACATATTAAATAGTAAATATACCATCAATGTGGTGTTCTGTACAATTTTAAGTATACAAAGATGTAATATATTTTAAAAATGAATGAAAGTTAACTGAGCGGTGCATAAAACTACTTATTTTATGTAGTTTATTTAAAACCAAAAATACACATTGTAATAAGCTTTTGAGTATTTTTAATTGAATGCCAAGAATACAATTTTATTACTGATTATATAGGCCCATAAAACAACTTAATCGTTTAATATAAAAGCAAATGTCAATGTGTTAAAAATATGGTCTGATTTTTAAAGTATTTAAATTCCAGGTGTTTTTTTTTTTTTTTTTTTTGTAAATATCAAAACAAATGAGTACATGAAAGGAGGGTACTGCTTTGTTTCCATTAGTCTTCTGTCCTCATAGAAGACATTTATCCATTTGTGTGAAATATGCAGTGGTAGACAACACATCTGATTCATGACAGAAACTCCCACACTTAGAATGATGACTGGCACAGAACAGGTACCCAAATATACAAATATTTTAATATTCTATTAAAAAAAAACAAAAAGCCAAGTCAAAAGCTTTCCAAATCCTAGAACAGAAAAAACAAACAAGGAAAAAAAAATTCCTAGCAGTCATTTTGCAGCTTATTCTTTTTTGTTTGTTTGTTTCCCAGTTAAATATGGCTTGTTGGTATGAAAAAAAAATACATATATGGCTATTAAAAATTATTCATTTTAATATTCTGTATCAAATTACTTTGATGTGTATTACTAGCTCAGATTGCTGTGAACCTTAAAGCTCTCCTACTACCACCACCTAATAACTAATAACTTAAAAAAAATGTGTAACAGGGAAGAGAATTGATAAAAATAGACAAAAGGAATATAAAAATTTAAGTTTATGAATATAGATATTTATAAGTAGTTGAAAAGTTAAAGGATTTAAACTTTATTTTTTAGTAGCATCTGTGTGATTATATAATTAGATTAGGGCACCATTTTACCATCTGTAGGTAGCTATTAACAAAACATTCTTCATAGAAACATTCAGCTGTGTGAGCCATCAAGGCAGAAAGAAAAATATATCCACTGATCATGACCTTACTCAGGGTTACAAAAATGTTCTATTATATATTTTAATCTTGTAGAAGGGAAGTACAGTTGGATGAAATTGGAAGAAAAGAATAAGTAATGTTAGTAGCACTAATTATACATAACTTATTAAGAGTTAAAATATGTGTTACATTCAATTCACAATTACAATGTTTTATTTAAGAAGTTAGTTAAAAACCTCTAGATTAAAGAAATCCACTTTGCTTGGTTTTTAACTATTCTTTTCTTCTTTATTTTTTGGATTTCAGTTTGAGTTAACCAAATCTTAGTCCTCCCCTCCTCCCTTTTTCTTAAAAATCTCTCATTTACTAATTCCCTACTTCTGTTTCAAAATATAGTAATAGTTCCTAGGAAGTCAGAGGTAGTTAAGAAGCCATCAAATGAGGACTTTCCCTGCCACTCAAGATACTTTCCCCCTAAATTCTCTTTAAAAGAATAATTCCTATAGAAACATAGGGCTAAACTTTAAATTTGTTCAATTCAAACATCTAGATTCTTTCTTCTTTGTAACAACCTTCAGTTTAATGTTAACTAAAACAAGTTCTACCCCAAAGTTAGAAGCACTTAAAACAGCAAAATCATCAGATTCAATGACTTAATCAAAGAAAGAGTTCTTAAATGCCTGAAGTATAATGGGAACACAAAATCTGAATATGGGCTTTTATTCCATAAATAGACAAATCTTCAGAAATACTGTGTATCTATTCTGTGTATTGAATAAACTTGTTGCAGATAAACGCTGTGGACTAAATTCATGCGTTTATCTCTTCTTTTCCGCAAAACTTTAGTAAAATGGCAAGAGAGGAATGAAAAAGCTATAATCCTATGTGGGGAAAAATGATCAGAAAGGAATCTGTAGCAGATGCAAGGTGGTAGTTTTAGAGGAAAAGTAGAAGGAGAGTGGCAAATGACTTGGGAGGAAACTACAGCCCAGGTGGATTTAGGGACACCAGCCACTGAGAACAGGCCTGCTCCTCCATGGAGACGGGAGGCAGGTGCCAGGGCAACAGCACCAGGTGAGGCCTGGGATTAAAAACTGGAGGAACAGCTGAAAGAGCTCCAGGGACTAGCAAGAGTCCCAGATGCACACTCCTACTCCTCATGAACAGGTGACTGAGTACTCTCTCCCTGTGCCCTGCCCCACCTCTAAGGATTAGGAGCTGTGTTTTTCTATGAAACTGAACCACAATGGCTGTAGATTCAGTGCCATCAGAACGGCAGAAGGAAAGACAAGAGCATCTTTATGTAGGCACTGGAAGATTGTTCTCTGAAGAAACTAAACAGCCTTAAAGAAAAAAAAATCCTGAGAAAATGATAATTGGGGTCAAACCCGCAAAAAAACCAACTTGCTTCCCAATCTCAACATGGTGAAGTCCACTCACAAAGCCTATTATTAGCTTTCTAGTGACTCATTCTTAAATATAAATGGCTCATGATTAAGCATCAGAGTTCATCAGGTCTTAATTTAGAGCCTCAATCTGGAAAGACAACAAAGTGAAATAGAAAGGGGTTGCAAACTATGGCACATGACCTGTTTCTATAAGGCCTGTGAGCTAAGGATGGTTTTTACATCACAGCAAAGATCTTATATGTCCCATCCCACGAAGCCTAAAATATTTATTATCTGGCCCTTTAGAGTTTGCCAAATCCTATTTGAGAAGATTATGGAAGAATACCTTCAAATTTCTGAGGGAAATTAATTTATAACATAGAATTTTATAGCCAGCCAAACTATCAAGTGGATAGCTTTGGGAAGACTAAAACTTAAGTCCTTATATTTCTTCTGAAGAAGCCCACTAATGTATGTACCTTACCAACAAGGCAATAAACCAAGAAAGAGGAAGACATGAGGCTGAGGAAACAGTGAGGCCAACAGAAGGGGCGAAGGGAGCCCTAGAACAGTGCTGAACAGCAGGCCTAGAGGGCATTCAATCCAGACCTACTGAGGAGATGGAGGACTCTGGGGAGAAAAAAAGAACCAATAAACTGCCTGATAATTTTGACTCTGTGGAAAAGCTGGAAAACAGTGCTGAGATGCTGCCCCAGATACATAATGAACCAAAAAATTTTTTAAAATTACAGAATTACTAACTCCAGTAGGACAAATAATTGTTCAAGGAAATGAGACCCCAGTTTAATATGTGGCTAAACAATAAATAATATTTATGTGCCTTAATAATACAAACACAATATTTATTGAATCCCAATTATGATATAACCGTATTGAAAAGACTGGGGGAAGAAAAGTATGTGGAGACTGGAAGTTAAATCCTAAAGTGGGGAAAGAAATTTTTTTATAACTTATCCTTCCTATCAATTATGCCCTTCCCTTAAAATTCACAAAATTCTAAATCAATAGCTAGTAGGATTTTTTGATTATATACTGTCAAAGTATTATTGTATTCTGATTATATGAAAGGTCTTTAAAAAAAATCAAGAGTAAGTTATTCCTAAGCCATCAAATTGGAAAAGAAGAGGAAAAACTCAGAAATAAAAAGTGAAATAAAACATATATTTAGAAAAATTATACATTTCTTTATTTACACAGGCTTTTTTCCCCTAAAATATCATTAAAAGCTTTGGTAGAGAATAAACTATATATGTCATATGCTCTGCAGTCAAAGTTGCCATTATAATGCCGTTTTATTTATATACATATTTCATTGTATTTTATAATTATTACAGAGAAAAATAATAGAGCACATCTGTTGTGAATTAATGCATAGATTATCAACAGAAACATATAACACTTCTTAATGAATGCCTCATCTCTCTAGACTACCAAACACCATTTATTCTTTGAGATGTAAATTAAAAGTTCCCAATCCCCTTCTCCTTCCCTATAAATTTCTTACTGTAAGTTCTTTATACTCATTCATCAGTGTCAAATTTTGCTGGAAATATTCTTAATTTGTATTTCTCCTTTTATGAAAAAAATTAAAATTTTATAAAATCCAGCTTTTTCCTTTCTCTTGAGTTTTGATATATATTTTCCCTAAATTTTTCAATATTTTGTTTTTTCAGGTCTTATTTTCAACTCTGATATTAATTTTGACATATGGTATAATGAAAAACTAGGTAATTTCCCCCCAAAGTTTCTATTTTTAAAGACAGATTTTCCACACAATCCCTCTTCTAACACAATAAATTCTTATATACAATAGGACAAGTATTTTTCTGGCTATTATATTACTAATCTATCTATTCTTGTACCATTACTTCACAATTATTGTTTTTTATAATATTCTCTATATTACATTTTAATTTTTGAAGCAAAGAGTTCTATTTTATGGGAATTTCTTTTGATGTTTTAGTATACTCACAACAAAAAAAAAATTCCAATTTGGATCTTATTTGGATTTGTTTTTTCATTGTGCTGAGCTAAAATCTTATTATTTTATGTACTTTCAAGAGAATTCATACTCAAGACTGGTCATTTCTAGAATATTTACTGTCTATGCAAGACTTTGGTTTTTTGTTTTTTTTTTTAATTATCCAAAACTTCTTTTACGTATCATAATAAGTTTAGTCACATATATCATTGATAATTCCTAACTACTTAATATTAGTTGTAATTATGAATAGGATTTATTTTATTTTTTTTTAGATTTTATTCATTTATTCATGAGAGACAGAAAGAGAGAGAGAGGTAGAGACACAGGCAAGGAAGAATCAGGAGCCCAACGTGTGACTTGATCCCGGGACTCCAGGATCACACCCTGGGCCGAAGGCAGGTGCTAAACCCCAGAGCCACCCAGGGATCCCTGAATAGGATCTTATAATCGGTTTATAACACTACAAGAAAATGGTATCATTCATATTAAGTCTTTTTATCAAACTCTTATTGACTCTAGTTGTTAATCAACTGAGTTTCTTTGAACTTAACAAGTCTGAGTTATAATATTATGTACAAACTTAACAAACATGTGTATAATATTATAACCCATTTCCCAATGTTTGTTTCTATTTCCTGTCTTTTTGTTCTGGCTAGAACTTCTAAAATAATAATAAACATAGTGGTATTGGTATACAGCATCTTATTTTCGGCCCGTTTTTAACAGAACTAGTTCTGTATTTCACCCATATGAAAATGTTGGCTATTTATCTGAAATAAATTTTTTTAAGACTAATAGTTTTAAGTGTTCTTTGAATCAGTAACATTTGATTTCTATCAAATGTCTTTTAAATCTGAGAAAAAATTTTTTCCAATTTAATGCACTGATACTATGTATTCTATATGTAAACTAAATTATCCTCATCTACCTCCAAAAACCCTTTCTGGCTGTGATGGATTGTTAATATCTCGATGAATTCTACTGACTAGAGTTCAGAATTTCAGGATCAGAGCTGGCAGTGGCAGGTGTGTGTGTGTTTGTGTTTGGAAGTGAATTACTGGTATTTACTTATTGTGCTGTTAAGTTTTGGTAATCACAGGCCATGTTTCTACCACAGAATGAACTGACAACTTTTCCTATTTCTCTTTGTTTTATGAGAACTATGTGAACATTGTCTTCTAAACTTCAAAAAATATTCAGTAATAAATGCATTCAAGTTAGGAACTTTTGCAGGATGGAAGGTGAGGTTGGCTTATTGCTTTGATAACTCTCAATTTCTTATTCCACTGTTGAGATATTCACATTTTCTGTTTGTAAATTTTTATCATTTGCTACTCCAAATATATGCTGTAAGCTAGAAAGCTAGAATTCTGTCTAGAAAAGAAAAAAGTAAATGAGTTGGTGACTCAGTGCCTATGAAGCTTTTCTAAGAGCTTTATGGCATGATTTCTGTGATCTTTCTTTTGACAATTTGGGTGCATTTCTGCTTACCTTTTTAGTTCTTGGTTATACTCTAGGTTAAATATGCCACAGAAACAACTGTGTAATTCTATAATTCAAACTATGTCTTTGAGTTACATAGATTGCCTTGCAATTCTTACCCATAATTCTGAAATATAAAGTACACAGACTAATAACTCACTTTATTCACTTCAGCAATTTCTCGCCTCTCTTCACTAGCAAAACGAGGTGGGCCAGCCCGATCGTCATTCTTTGAGCCATCTTCTTCTACATATGGAATTAGTTGCTGGGAGTGGCAGACAAGAGTTAAAAGTCAAAAACATGATGCAAAGTTTTCAATTGCACTGTATGCAAAATCTTTCTGATTAAGGTTAATTTTTATGCTTTTCACCTTGGGGTATATAAATAAACTGTATTTCACGTGATGGCCTAAAATAACAGCATTAGAAGTTTATCATTTTAGTGCCTCCTAGACATTACACGTTCAGGTTTCTTTTACAAACTAGCTCTTATAAAATTAATTGTTGCATACAGTTAAATAATAGACTACCTATTCAATCAGCAAATATTTAATTTTCAGACACTGGGTGAGATACTGCAAAAATGATAAGTAAGATATGATTCCTGCCCCTAAAAACAATTACAGTCCATTTGAGATAGAACAGGCTTTCTTTCATTTATACTAGAAAGAAAAGAACTTCATGGATGTGCATTATATGAATGTCATTTACTTTATTATCTAGAACCTCAATGTTTATGCAAATTTCTAGAGGTCTTCTTTTAGTTGGGAAAAAGTTTCTCATAAGAGAAAAAAATTTATATAGTAATGAAACATCTAGCAGAATTATAATGAAATACATATGGTTTGTGATAGGGTTTATTTGAAGCTCCTCATAAACATGACAAGAGATTTCAGGAATCATTTGGTCTCTACCATCTTATATCAACAATGCAGGAATACGCTAGAGGTAAACAAATGATACAACCGGGAGTCAGTCATCTGGCCAAACTTCTTCAAATTCTTGGGAAAAATATAAACTTATCCACATCACAACCATTCTTCCTTCCTTTCCTTTCCTAATGCAGAGCTGTCCTCCCTCTTAAAGATGATTGATTTCCCTTCCTGTGTTTTGATTTCTTCATCCTCCTGTCTTCATTATTTATCTCCCTATCCCCAACCTCTCCCTACTGTTTTCTTCCTTTATAATCTAAACATGTCTGGTCTCTTTCATTTAAAGGTTCTTTTTCCTTTTGTTTCTCTCCTTTTCCCAAAACCCTTGACACCAACCCTCCTTCCATCTACTGTTTTCCTCTTTTTATCTAACCTTTTTGAAAGATTGTTATCTACTTGTTGGCTTCAGTTCCTTATTTCCAGTTTAATCTTCAACCCATTGCAATCTGACTTTTTGTGGCTAACAAACATCTCAACAAAGCTCTGCTCATATATACCAACAATTTTCCTCGAGCAAAATCTACTGGATAATTTTCCTCCTTTATTTTCCTTGACTTTCTCTCCAGCACCTGCCAATGTTGACCACATTGCTGATCTTTCTCCTATAACTTTGATCACTTCTTTCAGGCCATTTTGTAGTGTCTGTTCATCCCTTACATGCTGATCACTCAGAAAGAAAGGACTTGTCACATGAAATTGTTCTCCACATGTAGTAAGAGAGCATCCAGACCTTCCCAGCTACTTTTGTTGGCAGAGACAGAACTTGTCAACAAGGGCCACTTATAAAAATATCATATACCTAGTGAACTAAAATACATGTTACCCAAGATTAAGTTTAAGAAATAGATTTTCAAACAAAAGTGATTCCGCTAATCTAAATTAATAATGATGAAAAAGATATTTCCTCTGTAAAGAACTTATTTGAAAGCCATTTTAAGAATATTTTTACAATACTATGAAAACTCTTTCTAAAAAGAAAAGAAAAAAGAAAAAAAAAAAAAAAGAAAATCATGCACTAATTTAATTAAATTGACCCTGGCAGCAATAATAAACTTGCCACAAGACAACTCTTTCCTCCCAACAAAAATTCAGTACAGGCTTGGATGTTCAAATCTACAAGTTATTAACATGAAAAGACAGTACTAATTCTATGCATAAATAGCATATTTTCACCTTCTCTAATCAATAGTAAGACCAATATAGTTCAAAATCTGAAAATATTGTGAGAAGACAAAGAGAAAAGGGGGAAAAAATTACAAAGGTCTGGCATCTTACATTCACCTTCCCTCTACCCCTATAACTTGCCTCCACTGGAATGGGATCCATTCCTCCGCAGTTTTCATTGCATTTGTCATAGACCAATCTCAGCTTCCTGAAGAGAATGGAAAGTTGGCGAAGATGATCTTGTAGCTTTGCTAGCCGGTCTTGATATGTTCCAGTATGGTAAGTGACACCATTTGGCAGCTTTTCAGGCAAAACAAGAATAAGACAGATATGAAGTAACGGCAATTGAGATTTTCTGTAAGTAAAGCTAGCAAAAGAGAAATATTTTTAAAGCACTGTGTAAAAGCAAACTGTTTTTCACAATTAATCAAGGGTAATTTTAAGAATAATTCTTATTTGTTAGCTCCTTGGTGTCTGGCTTCAGTGCTGTAAACCAGCCCTAGAAAAAACTCTGATCAGCTGAGATACTTTCCCCACAAACTGTGTATTATAACTTTAAAAATAATGCCACTATTTTAATATTATTATTACATAAGGGCAGCAAGCTGCTGAACTCGAGTATGGGAAGTTAAAAATAAAATACAATTAAAAGAAAAAGAAGCAGCAATAGAAACGTCCAAAGTGATGATCAGGGCTTTTCAGCAGAAGAAAGAAACAGTATACTGCTGCTATAGCAAAATAATCTCAAAATACCTTAACTATAAGGTAATTAAGATGCTCAAGACATGCACTAAAACAGAAAGCTGTCACCAAAAGTTTTACCACAAAAAGGAAATCAACAGTAGGAGAGAGAGATGCAGATCAATCTGTACTTGGGCATCATTAATAAATTATTATAATAACTGCTTATAATCATAGCTCTGTCTTGGATGCTTATATATTTTTTAATTCAGGAGTTTTATCAAAAGATGCCAAAAGTATGTGCCAAAAGGATAAAATTACAGACACATGGCGATTGACTATTATTTAGAACTTGTAACTAAATGCACCTTTTCTTGCACTGCTGAATCTCATGAACAAAATCTTCCTTTCTCTGTACATCTCTGTACATCAAAGTATTCTGTACAGCATTTTATTCCCACAATTGGATCTGTTACATTATACCATTAGAATTAACATTTAGACCATATTTTCTAGTACACAAGATGGTTTGATTACTAGCATTCACTTATATACTATCTTGGGGATTAAAGTGCCTTAAGACCAAGACACTAACTACTACCCAATAGCTAGAAGATCAGCCTTTCTAAACCTGTTTACTATTTTATTTTTTTAAACATATGAGGTAGAAATGCAAAAAAAAAAAAAAAAAAGTGCATGGTACAGAATTTGGGAAAAAAAGAAAACAGAACACTATCATTACAAGTAGATAAAACAGTAAACATAAAAAAAGACTGGAAAAACCTACACACAGTTGATAAAAGATGCAACAGGGAGATCTGCTTGAATAACTTATTTTTTTCTTTTCTATCATTTTCAAATTTCCTGCAGTGTCACAGTTTGAAAGTTAAGGAGATGGATCTTCTGAAATTATTTGAAATCAGTTCAGAAATTCTCAAGCATTAAAACACTCTGAGGCCAGTATCTCCAAGAAACATTATAAAATATCAAAGGCTGAATCAGTTAAAACTTTTATTTTTTTAAATATTTTATTTATTTATTCATGAGAGACAGGAGAGAGAAAATGAGAGAGAGAGACAGAGACAGAGACAGAGGCAGACACACAGGCAGAAGCAGGCTCCATGCAGGAAGCCTGATGTAGGACTTGATCCCAGGACTCAGGGATCACGCCCTGAGCCAAAGGCAGACGCTGAACCATTGAGCCACCCAGGCGTCCCAGTCAAAACTTTTAAAAAAATGCATGACAAGTTCATCCACCAAAAGGCATTCAACTAAATACAATGTAGGATTTCTCATGAACTTTCACAATCAGAGAAAAGTTTTAAAGGATCCTTGCTTTCCTGTTTGGGTGATAATAAGTGGTATAATGATTACATCTTGCATAAAGAAGAATTGTACCTTTACCTGTATCTATATTTATTAGGTTTAATACTTGGCCCATATCTTCTACTTTGTGAAGACTGTAAGTTATTTACATTTATATCCTGTATTTTGTATAGTGCACATCCATGGAAGAAGGTTTTAAAGTACAGTCTGAATTATTTTACTTCAGTGATTTTATCCATAAGTCTGTACTTAAGATTCACTAAGAAGTGTGTTATGTAAAATAAGTAAATCCTTTCATAAAGAAAAACAAAATCCTTTGAAATGCAAAGAACACCCTCTACAAGCTCACCCACTCAACCAAGTTTGGGTATTTTCAATTTTTTTTTTTTAAATTCATTTATGATAGTCAGAGAGAGAGAGAGAGAGAGAGAGAGAGAGGCAGAGACATAGGCCGAGGGAGAAGCAGGCTCCATGCACCGGGAGCCCGATGTGGGACTCGATCCCGGGTCTCCAGGATCGCGCCCTGGGCCAAAGGCAGGCGCCAAACCGCTGTGCCACCCAGGGATCCCAGGGTATTTTCATAGATAGCATCAGATTCTCAAAGAAGGGAAGATTTAATTCCTTCTAAAAATTCCTGCATGGTTTTCATGTGTCAGGCAGTGTTCTAGAAGCTACAGGAAGTAGTGAACATGAGAGAGACAAGGTTCCTCTACCACAGAATATAAGTTGTAATAGCGCCTAAGATCTCTTGGTATAAATCCACAGTATACATGTTTAGCTGAAAAGTTCATCAGTAACTATCTCACTCTTGAATGAAGAGTGAGAACTACTCTACTCTACTATCTACTAACGAAGATCTGTAAATATATGATCATACCCTTTGACACCAGAAAGGTGTTCAACTAAATTCAACATCCGTTCTTAAAACAAATATAAAACACAGAGTAAAAAATTTCCTAGCACTATAAAATACCTTTATCTCGGTTAAAAGGTCAGCACCAAGATTAGTGTGGGAACATTAAAAACCTCATCACTGAAGTCAGGAACAGAATAGGAAGTCTACTAAGAGCACTAATACTACTAGTGAACACTGTTCTGGAGGCTCTGGCCAAGCCAACTAGAAAAAAAGAAAACGTTTTGAAACATTAAAAAAGGAAGTAACATAATCATCAGTATTTATTGATATGATATAAATGATATGATACAGTGCTACAATCAACGAAAGTAAAGAAAGAGTGGGAACAAAATAATATAGAGAAAACAGCTTTACTTTCATATATGAAAACGAAAATGAGAAAGGAAAAAGACCCCATTTATAATAGCAGCCATAAAGATAAACGGTAGATTTAAAAATTTCAAGATATAGATGAAAACTTAAAATTCCTCACAGGGACACACACAAAAATATATTTGTGTTCTTAGTAAGACTCAACATCACTCTGATGTAAAGTCTCTCTATGTTAAATCAACCTAATAAAAGGCTAACAGGTTTTTCTCAGAACTAATCAAGCTGATTCTAAAATATGGGTGGAAAAATAAATAAGGACATCCAGGGCAATTTTAGAAATAAGTGTAAACAAACTATGGAGTCACAATAAATCTAAGATAGTTTGGGATTACTACGTAAAAGGCAGCCAAATGGAATAGAGCATCCAGAAACAGACTTGTTTGTATAAAGTAGCATGGAGGAATGAAAAAGAATTATTCGCCCTTTTTGGAAAATGTAGGGCTGGGGCCATACCTCACACTTTATAGAAGGATAAATTCCATATGGGTCAAAGTTTTCTATGTAAAATTGAAACAAAACCCAGAGATCTTCCTGATTTTGAAGTGGGAAAGTTCTTCCTAACTTGACACACAATGTGAAATCCTAAGAGACTGATAAATTCAACTGCCTTAAAAAGTACATACGTATGCCAGAACTTCCGTAAGCAGGGCCCAAGCGCAGACGACAGACCAGGGAAAAGAAATACTCGCAAGTTCTATCACACAGATCAAGTTTTTCTAATATGTCATAGCCAAATCGATACACTGAGGGAGAGGTTAAAGAAGACGCCCCCAAAAGGGCAAATAATATGAACAAGCAGCTAGTAGAAAAGGAAATATAAATGATTCATGAATATACGAAGAGACGCTCAAACTCATTCAAACTAGGAGAAACATAGAGTAGATTTTCTCCTATCATGTGATCAAAGGTTCAGAAATAGAACCTTGCTGTCAGAGCCCAATTGTTGGTCTTGGTTAGGACGTGGTAGCATAAGGTGGCACAATGCTCCGTGGAGGGCAATTCATCGAAATTCATCTAATTACAGAAGCACAGAACCACTTCTAAGAATTTATCCTACAGGTATACTTGCACATTTATGTAGGAGGTTATTCATTGCAGTATAATAGTGAGATTAAAAGCAACCCAAATGCCGAGAGAACTGTTTGAATAAATCATAGTATTTCCATGCAGTGTATTCCTGTATATACACCTTAAAAGGAAAAGGAAATATATTCTGTACAGATATGAATAAACTCCAAAATATACTGAGTGAAAATAGGAAGGTGCAAAGTGTTGTGTATAATATACTGTTATTTGTGAAAAAAGGGGGAAAATGAAAGAACAAACATGCACATTGCCTTAAATATGCATAGAATATCCGGAGTTATACACAAGAATAGTAATAAAAAGCATTAACATTCACTGCCTGTGGAAAGGGGTTGTTTGTTAGATAGCTAGCAGACAGGGATGGGAGAGATATCGTTCACTGTCATGTCCTCTTTTAATTTCTGAATTCTGAATATATTAAATATTAGTTTTTTTAAGATTTAAAGGATAACAACAACAACAACAAAAAAAACCCTTAAAGGATAACAAAACCAAAGCAGTTATTTTCTTACGCAGGGAATCTTAACCTGGGACCTAGCAATCCTTGAATAAAATTCCCCCTCATATTTTTTTCACCCTTAAGCTTTACTCAGAGCATATACATGTACATTTTTCTCAGAAGAGAATCTATACTTTTCATCAAATTCTCAAGAGACTAATGGAGACCTTATAAATAAGGAACCACTTCTCTAAAACACTTAGAAATAATCTCAGCAGTTTGTATTTATGGCACTTCATCCTTCTGGATTAATAATATAGAAAACAATTTAAAATTTTTTAATACTTCAAAAAAGGTATTAAGAACTAACTAGATTACGTATGGTCCTGGTTTGTGCCACTTCTTCCAATGATTGGGTTATGAAGGATCATGTTGTTGTTTCTTTTTTTGAGCCAATTATGGCATGCCTGAAAGGGTCTTACATGAATTAAACCACGGAATTCACAAAATAAGAGGCCCAACGAGGGTGACTGGGTGACCGGCACTGAGGGGGGCACTTGATGGGATGAGGTGTTAATGCTCTATGTTGGCAAATCGAACTCCAATAAAAAAAAAAAAGAAAAAAGAAACACATTAAAAAAAACCCTCAAACCAAAAAAAAAAAAAAAAAAAAAAAAAGAAGAAAAGAAAAAAAAAAGAGGCCCAATGAAATAACTATCATAGTCCCTCACAAATTGGTTTTGAATATATGTCCAAATGTAATCTAGTTATTGATTATATATTTTTGAAAGACTTTGGCTCTTTTAGTGTAGGTCTTGAGTGTGTATTATATCTCTGTTAATTCTATACAAAGTGTTTGACAGCATGTTAGTATTATAAAGAGATTAGTAGGAAGAACTACTAGGTATGTGTGATGTTTGGTAAATTCTTCTCTTTAAGCCTATTTCCTTAACTGTAAAATAAGGATAAAAATATGTCTTAGAACTGTTTTTACAACGGTGTGCCTGACCAAGAAAGTACTTGATAAATGTTAGCTGTAAGATCTATTAGTCCTAATTCAGTACCTAGTGTATAGCAGGGTAAAAATAAATATTTACTAAATTCTAAAAACCATTTAATCCTACTTTAATCATTTTTAGATATTAATTTTTAAAACTACTGCCAACAATTTCATGTCTTCTCTGATTCCCTCTGTATTGTGTTTCACACTGGCACATTGATATGGTGAAGAGATTTCCGTGTACCTGAATTACTGTTATAGTGCACCGACTGAAATCAGAGTTCTAACAGTGTGAAGACCAGGTTTCAGATTTACCCTATCACTGACTAGCTTTGGACAAGTCACTTCACCTCTTTAGCAGAACCCTCATAAAACAAGAACGATACCCACATCACAGAGTAGTAAGATAAGCAAGCATTAAAATTAAGCAGTAAGATAAGCAAAATGGTACTGGAACAACTGGATATCCAAATGACAAAAAAAAAAAAAATGCACTTGAATCCACATTTATGATACTATACAAGAAAATATACTCCATGTGCATCACAGACCTAATCCTAAAACTATAAAACTTCCAGAAAAAAAAAAAAAGAGACAGGAGAAAACATTTGTCCCTTGGGTTAGGCAAAGACTTTTTAGGTACAACACCAAAAGCAAAATCTGTAAGAGAACAAATAGGTAAGTTCGATTCCATCAAAGTTTAAAATACCTGTTCTTCCAAAGGCCATGTGAAGAGAATGAAAAGCTACAGACTGGGAGAAAGAATCTGCAAGCAAAAGGACACATACCAACAAGCGCGGTCAGGAGGAGGAGTACCTGGGGCCCTCCAACACTGCTGATGGGAATGGAGAATGGGGCAGCCACTTTGGGAAAGCTTCTCAAACCCTAGTTATTTGCCATATGACCCAACAGTTCCACTCCTAAGCATCTATCCACTCAAAAGAAATGGAACGTGTTCACACAAACATTTGCAAAGTAAATATGCATAGCATTACTTATAACGTCTCCAAAGGGGAAACAGCCCAAATACCCATCAACAGATGAACAGTCAAATTCTAATTTATTCACACAATGGAGCACTATTCAGCAATCAAAAGGAATGAACTATTGATATGAACTATATGATACATGCTGAACCAAAGGAGCCAGACAAAAAAAACAAAAACAAAAAAACCCCACAAAAACCCCCAAAAACAAAACACAAAAACTACATAGTGTAGGATTCTATTTATATGAAACTCTAGAAAACGCAAACCAGTTATGGTGCCAGAAAGCAAATCGGAAGTTGCCTGAGGATGGAAGGCCAAAAGCAAAGATTTCTTTTTTCTTTTTTTAATTTATGATAGTCATACAGAGAGAGAGAGAGAGAGAGAGAGAGAGAGGCACAGACATAGGCAGAGGGAGAAGCAGGCTCCATGCACTGGGAGCCCGACGTGGGATTCGATCCCGGGTCTTCAAGATCGCGCCCTGGGCCAAAGGCAGGTGCTAAACCGCTGTGCCACCCAGGGATCCCCAAAAGCAAAGATTTCAAAGGCACCTGAGGAAACTTTTTTTGGGGGTGTGGATGATGGTTTCTTTCTTTCTTTTTTTTTTTTTTTAAAGATTTTATTTATTTATTTATGAGAGACACAGGCAGAGGGAGAAGCAGGCTCCATGCAGGGAGCCCGATCGGGGACTCCAACCGGGGTCCCCAGGGTCACGTCCTGGGCTGAAGGTGGTGCTAAACCGCTGAGCCACCCGGGCTGCTGGGATGATGCTTTCCTAAGCAATATATACGTGTGCCAAGACTTTATATATAAATGTCATTTTAATGTACGTGTGGCAGTCATACCAAAAATAAAAATGTCTAACAAAACTGGTTAGCAGAATCTGAAGTCTTCAGCTCCTCGAACCCTCTGAAAGTCTTTCTGCTTGAAAAAGAGGTGGAAAGTTAAGGCAGTCTAAGGAGGTCAACACAGTGAGAGGGCCACCTCTTTGCCCCGAAAGGGACAAGAGTTTGCCCAGGGAACTAGAGAATCCGGTCGAAGGTAGAAAACGAGGCTGCGCGTTTCTAATGGCTGAGTAATATTCCATTGTATTCGTAGACCACGGCTTCCACGTGGAGGGGCCTGGAGGGTATTGTGCTGAGTGAAGTCAATCGGTGAAGGACAAACAACATTATATGGTCTCATTCATTTGGGGAATATAAATAATAGAGAAAGGGAATAAAGGGGAAAGGAGAAAAAAGTGAGTGGGAAATGTCAGAGAGGGAGACAGAACATGAGAGACTCCAAACTCTGGGAAACGAACTAGGGGTGGCGGAAGGGGAGGTGGGTGGGGGGTGGGGGTGACTGGGTGGCGGGCACTGAGGGGGGCGCTTGATGGGATGAGCACCGGGTGTTATGCTAGATGTTGGCAAACTGAACTAAAAAAAAAAAAACTAAAATAAATTAAAATAAATAAAAAAATAAAATAAAATTAAAATAAAAAAAAAAAAAGAAAGAAAGACAACGAGGCCGCGGCCCTTGTGAAGTCGCCTGGGGAGCGTCACCTGTGTGCACATCACAGAGTCCCGGGGGGGCGGGGGCGCGTCCCCGGGGAACACTTGGAAGGTAAGCGGGGCGACGCGGTACCGGAGGTCGCCCAGGGAGCCCCGCCGACGCCCAGGCCCCACCGCCAGGCGACGACGGAATGGGCTCCCCTTCCGGGCGGGAGCGCCCCGCCTCCCCTCGCACCTGCATGTTCCTTAGGAGCTGGAAGATCTCCATGGTGCGGTACACGATGTCCTGCACCGTCTCCTGCCCGATTCGGCACAGGGACGCGGTGTTGACCTCCCGGGCGGCCTGCTGGGCCTGGGGCCCGCCGAACGGCCCCGGCGCCATCCCCGACGCCGCCAGCGGAGGGGTGGACATGGCGAGGCTGCGGCCTCAGGCCGGCGGGGCCGAGACCGGGGTCAGGGGGCCGCCCGCCGCCGGTGCCGCCGGCCTCCGCCGCGGAAGACGCCGACGAGACTCCGGCGGCCCGATTTCAAAACAGCGCCCGGGACTTCCGCCCACCGTGACGTAACACGTCACCGTAGCGTCAACGGGGACCGCCCCCCTTGGTGGCCCCTGGGAACCTAACCTCGGCGCCAAGCCGGCCGCGATTGGGCCGGACGCCCGGGTGGGGCGGGACGGAGGAGTCGAGTAGCCAATCAGCGGCTGCACCCCAGCCAGGGGGCGGAGCTCGTGCTGTGAGGCCCCTGGGGTCTTCTCCCGGGTTCTTTCCTAGGGTCTCGCCCTGTCCCTGGAATTCCTCCAAGAGCGCCTAGTCTGTGTTAGTTTGCTTGCGGAGCTTGTACTCGCGACGAGGCTTGCAGTATTGCTATCCTTTTGCAGCCAGGAAGCAGACTCAGAGGGACTAGTTTGACTTGTTTAGTCGCATGCACCTTGCAACTGGTAAAGCTGGGGTTTGAGTTTAGAAAACGGAATTCCTGGCCCTGCAGGCTTCACTGTAACCCGATACGGACTCTTCCTTTGCTCTTGGTCCCCGCTCAAATGTTGGTTTATTCGAAAAGCTTGCCTGATCACCCTATATAAAAATAACACTACACTCCCTTCCCCCCTCCCCCACCGCCCTACCTACTTTTCTGACTTTGACACTTATTACTGTCCATGTTCTGTATAATTTTCGATTTCTTTACTTTTGGATTTCCCCTCACCTTATAATAAAACGCAAACTCCATAAAAACAGACTATGCAAAAATAAAAAAATAAAATAAAACACAAAAAAAACCCAGACTAATTATATTCTCAGCACCTAGTGATTGGCGTATAAAAGATGCTCAATAGCTACATGTTGGGTGACATAAATATAAGAAAACATAAAGTCGTTCTACCACCTACCTCCTACTGCCCGTATCTAAAGTAGGGGTTGGGGGCAAATGAAGAATGTGAAAAATAGTGATAGGCCCAAAAGTATTGCATTTTAAAAAGTATCTGAACACTCCATTAGTAAGGGCTTTATAAAGGAAATGGTAACTAAAAATTGTACAGGAGCCTTTGTAGAGATTTTAAAGGTAGTGATTTATAGATTCTCAGTGAGCAATCATTTGACAAATACCTCCTATAGGCTGGGTGCTAGGAATAGAGATAACAGTAGTGGACAGGTAAGGCAAAGCCAACTATTGTGATGGGTATTTAGAAACAAATGTTTGAGGTCCTCATACCAAGGTGCTAACCATTTAGGAGATCAGGAACAATCTAAGGGAGTAACTTGGGCCCTGATGGTGGGTGGGTGGGGATATTGACCATTGGAGGCTTTTCTATGAGGGGGTCAAGGGACGAGGAAGGCCAGTGGGAAGTGAGAAGGCCTCCAAATGCTTCCTGGGGTCTGAAGTTTAGTGTGAGGATGAGTGTCAGGAAGTGAGGCTGAGGACAGAGGCGAACCTTGGAGGACCTTCTAAGACATGTCTGTCAGTTGGGGCTGTCTTCTGAGTGAAACAGCAACCCTTTGAAGAGTTTCAGGAAAGAGGAATAATTACCAGAAATATTTAATCTGGAAGGTTCATTCTGGCTTGCAAAATGGAGAATGGTGGGTATGTACTGTCTCCTTCTTCCCTCCCAAAGAAAGAGGGCAATGATGAAGATGATCTGTAGTAGAGAAATACTGCAGTGGGTAACTGAGTAAATATAGGTAGAATCTAAAGAACTTGATGGGAGCATGAAGGAGAGGAAGGAATTAAAGATGACACATGTTTCTGCTTGAACAGATGGCTGATGTTTATGCCATTTACCAATAGGGTACACTGAAGAAAAACATGTTTCAGTGAAATTATGACTTGTTAGTTTAGTTAGTTAGATTAGTTTCCTTCCCATTGTGGCTCTAACAAATTACCTACCAGGAACTTAGTGACTTCAAATATCAAAGTTTATTATTTTACAGTTCTGTAAGATTGGAAGTCGAAAATGAATCTCACTGGGCTAAAATCAAGGCATTTTCTGCGCTGTCCTTTCTGGAGGCTCTCAGGAGGAATCTGTTTCCTTGTCTTTTCCAGGTTCTAGAGGCTGCCAGCATTCCTTGTCTTGTGGTCCCTTCTGCCTTCTTCAAAGCCAGCAATGTCTAGTCAAATCTATCTCATGATGCTTTCTCTCTCGTTCTGAGTCCTCTGCCTCTCTCATCCCCAACTAAGAAGCCCCCTCCTTTAAAAAAAAAAAAGATTCTATTCATTTATTTGAGAGAGAGTGAAAGCGAGTGTGCATATGAGCAGAGGGAGGAGTGGGCAAGAGAGAGGGAGTAGCAGACTCTGCTGAGCAGAGAGCCCTGACACAGGGCTGGATCCCAGGACCCTGAGATCATGACCTGAGCTGAAAGCTCAGCTGAAGGATCAGATGCTTAATGGACTGAGCCACCCAGGTGCCCTTTAAGAACCCTTTTGATTACACTGGACCCACTCACATAATCCAGGAAATATTTTTATTTTAAAATAAGCTGTTTTCCTACTTTATTGCCCCTTAGCAGGTAACAAAATGTACTCATAGATTCTGGGGATCAGGACAGCAACATCTTCAGGGTGGAGGGCACTATTCTGTACACCACATGCCTCTAGCCGAAATTGCTCCTGGACTTCAGACTCAGGTACCTATTAGTTATCTGACATCTTCACTTGAATAGCTAATTAGCATCTAACACTTAACATGTCCAAAAGCAAACTCATGATCCCCTAACTTTCTTTTCCCATCTCAGTAACTGGCACCACCGTGTACTCAGTTGCTCATCTGACTTCTCTTCCCACCCTACTTCCTAGCCACCAGAAAATACAGCGGACTCTAATTTTTAAATACATCCTCTATGAGACCGCTTCTCATGACTTGGCCTCTTCCATCTGAGTCCAAACTGTTTTCTTCTCTTATTTAGATTGTTGTAAAAATGCAGTGAAAAAAAAAATGCTTCCTAAGTGAATTTCCTTGCTTCTCCTCTTGCCCTATGCAGTCCAGTCTCATTACAACACCCATGGGGAGCCTTTTAAGAGTATTAGCTTGTGTCTCTCCTCTGCCAAAGGGCCTTCCCATCGTTCCTAGGATACAATCCAAAGCTCATGACCCACAGAGTTTCACATGTGCTGGCCCCTGGCCTCTCCTGCTATCTCAGCTCCCACTGCTCTCCCTGCACTCCAGACACATCAGCTCTTTGCTGTTTCTCAGACATTCCAAGTTCCTCTCACTTTAGAGTCATTCGTTTCGGTCCAGTAAGCTCTTCCTCTAGGTATCTGTGCAGGACTCTGTTTAGAGTGGTTTTCCCCAACCACTCAAAATAGCCTGCATTTGTTTTTTCCCATAACAAATTACAGGAATTTAGTGCCTTAAACCAACACAAATTTATTAACTTGTTGTTCTGTAGGTTAGCTGGCACAGGTCTTGCCAGGCCAGCATCAGGGGATTGGCAAGGATGTACTACTTTCGGGAGACTCTGGAGAAGAACCTGTTTTCTATTCATTCAAGTTGTCAGAATTTAGTTCTTTGTGGATGTGGGACTGATGTCCTTGTTTTCTGCTTATTGTAAATGGAGGGCCATTTCTAGCCTCTATAGGCTTCTACATTCCTTACCTTGTGGCCCCTTTCTCCATGTTCAAAGCGAGTAGTGGGGGTTTGAGTCCCTTTCATACTTTTTAAAAAATTATTTATTTATGATAGTCACAGAGAAAGAGAGAGAGAGAGGCAGAGACATAGGCAGAGGGAGAAGCAGGCTCCATGCACCAGGAGCCCGATGTGGGATTTGATCCCAGGTCTCCAGGATCACACCCTGAGCCAAAGGCAGGCGCCAAACCACTGCGCTACCCAGGGATCCCTCCTTTCATACTTTGAATCTCTCCTGACTCTTCTTCCATTGTCATTGTCACATAGCTCTGATTTCACCATCCTGCCTTCCTCTTTAACTTTTAAGGGCCCATGTGATTTTATTGGGTCCTTCTACATAATCCTAGATAAGATGCCCATCTAAAAGTCCTTACCCTTAATCACATCTGCAAAATCCCTTTTCCCATATAGTGAAATGTACTTAGAGCTTCCAGGGTTTAGTGGGTGAAGTCACCATCTTAGTAGGGCAATTAATCTATCTACCACATGGCCCTCTCCATCTCTCTCCATCTACTTATTTTCCTTCATTTTTCTTCACAAGGCTGGTCACAATGATGCTACTTGTTTTACTCTTTGTCTCTCCAGCTGGATAGTAGATTTCATGAAGTCAGAGATTGTCTCTTTAGGTTGCACTGGTAGATTCAGCACTTAGAACAGTACCTGGTGCACAGTAAGTGCTCACTAAATGATTGTTGAAAGAACTATGAGTTTACTCTGGGGCATGTTGAGTTTTGAAATGCTTGCAAGGTGGCCAAACAGAGCTATGCAGTAAGCAACTGAGTATACCCATGGAATGTGGTGTTTTGTTTTGTTTTTGATGGTGGAATGTGGTAATAAGCTCAAAAACAGATAACCTGGATAAAATACACATCCAGCCCAAACCAAGGGTAGACAAATCCCATCAACCTCCATGTAAAACATGGGAACAACTGCGACATCTACCTTTGGGGTTGATAAGATTAAGCTAGCTTCTATGTATAAAGTGCTTACAGTTCCTGGCATATAGTAACTATTCAATAAATGTGTGTTATACTTTCTTTCACCATGTGGAACAGTGAGACTGGCTTAAGGGGAAAGTGGGGCACAAAGTTGCCCCAGGAGAGAGCCAATAGGAACAGTAAGGGACAGAGGGAGAGAAGGCAATAAGAGCAGCTACAGTTGAGAATAGCCAGAGAGATTGGAGAGGAATCAAGACAGTGTTATGCCATGGAAGTCTCAGGAAGCATGGATAGTTTCAGGAAGGAGCTCCTGGTGAGCAGTGACAGATAACTGCTGGGAGATGAAGCAAAATAATTCGCACAAAGGAGGTATTATCTTAATTTAAAGAATGAGAATATTCATCAGAAGTGTTTTTTTTGTTTTTTTGTTTTTTTGTTTTTTTTTTTGCCCAAAGTCCCATAGGTAGTGAGAGGTTGAAACAGAGACTGTGCTTGTCTCTGGTCTCTGCTCTGCCTTCTTCCTTTGCAAAAGAACATTTGGTTTCCTGGTATTTTTCTTCTTTGCATGTTGGTAAGTCTACTTCAGTAGGTTCTAGCCAATGGGCTAAAGGTATGAGTGATGTAAGTCTATGGGCAGTTACCTTTAAAAGAAGGGAGGCCTCTGGACAGCACTATAAACAATCAACAAAATAAAGAGGGAACCTATGGGATGGGAGAAAATATCTGCAAACCATCTGTTGGGTAAGGGGTTAGTGTCCAAAACATATAAAAAATATAAGGAACTCAGCTGCAAAAAGGGAAATAACCTATTAAAATAAATGGGCAGAGGGTCTAAACAGACATTTTCCCCAGAGAAAACACAAATGGCTGACAGACACATGAGAAGATGCTCAGCATCACTAATCAACAGGGAAATGCAACTCAAAAGCACACTGAGATATTCCTCATATCTGTTAGCATGGCTATTACCAAAAGGATAAGAGATAACAAGTGTTTGCAAGGATGTGGATAAACGTGAACCCTTATGCACTGTTGGTGTAAAATGGTACAGTTGCCATAGAGAAGAATAGGGAGGTTCCTCAAAAAATTAAAAATAGAACAAGCAACCCCAAAGGGACACAAAGAACTTTTTGGAAGTGATAGATACATTTATTGCCCTGATTACGATGATGGCAAAATGAGTATCTACATGTGTCCAAATTCACCAAATTGAGACACTGATTATGAGCAGTTTTTTGTATATTCATTATATTCCAATAAATTTGCGGGAAAAAAGGAAACCCTGTAAGTTCCTTCTTCCAGCTAGCTGGGATGCAGTTATCATGGCTGCAGCTCAAATAAGCTGTCACATGCAGCCGAATCTTAGTATATGTGCTGCCGAAGTGAGCACTCACATGCAGCTGGATCTAATACTTAACCTCTGAAGTGACAGTTTGGAATTTGCCCTACATTTTATGTGGTTCTTTCTGACACCAAAGTAAAATAGGTTCTCCTAACACAATGATTTACCAGCTTTCTTTTAAATGACCCAAAAAGCACACTGGAGTTTCTTTTAACCTGGTCCATCATGCCCCAGACTCTTGTGTAATTGGAGGTTTGGAGCTAGCTTTGTTTATGCTGTCATAACACTGGCCTTTGCATTTTCTGGCATCTGGGAGGTGTGAACAATTCTGGGTTGGTTTTGTGGAGTTAGAACACTGTGATGGTTGAATCAAAGGCTGTAGACCACAGCTATTAGTCTGAACCTAAAGAAATCAGTACTTGAGAATACACTGAGTGGAAAGCAATGTGGGATTTTGGGGTAGGAAAGGGAGAAATCTAGATCACAGGAAGATGTAGTAGGACATAATAGAAGGAAGACTTTTTTCAAGTCAGTGAAGTGGGTCCCAGACCTACTTTGTCTTTAAAGCATTGGGTGGTTCTTGACTGCCTTATAATCCCTGCTTGTCATTCTAAGCCTCTTGCAATTTTCATTATATTACACAAGCCATGGAAAAGCTTCGAAATAATGTAGGTACATTTGGAAATATCACTGCACAGGACCTAGCAAAGGAAAGGGATGTGCGTAAACCATTACTGCCATGACCTTGGCCTTCCAGTAGCTATGTTGAAATGCCCCAGTTTATGCACAATTTATTCATGACTAATAGCCTATATTTTTCAATTCAGCCATGCATGTCAGGAATATTCCCTCTGGACATAGAATTATTGGATTTAAACAAACACTTATTGGGCACCTATAATTGGTCAAACTAACAAGCATTTAGGTTGATTTAGACTATTGCCTACACCTAATTAGTATTCCAATTTAACAAACTGTGCTAACTGGTCCCTGAAGGTTCATTAGTAAAGGTTTCCTTTGCTTCACAAATGCTTACCTAGAATTCCATACTTAAGAAATGCATGAATTAAATCACAACTTCACATTTAAGATCGGTTCCTCCCTCAAGTTTAGAGCATTTGTAAGCCCTGGTAAACTGTTTTGGACTACTTAAGCATCAAAGACCAGTATTCAGAAACACTTAGCCAGGATTAGGAGACATTTGTAAATGCCATTAATGAGAGCATGAGACTTTAATTAAAGAAACATGGTTTGAGATGAAAGGAGTCAAGCTCTATATGAATTTGTGTACTGTTTGTAGTTAATTCTCACAACCACATGTCCCAGGAATGGATGTACCTGCGTTGTGCTAAAAGTAAATATTTTACTTCTCTTTTTTAGATTTTGTAGTCATCAAACAATTATATTATTATTATTAGGTCTTATTATTATAAGACCTTTGTGATTGCTGGTACTTCAAGATGAGTAGTAAGTGAGGCAAAATAAAGCAAACAGTTCACCTGCCAGAAATTTCTAGTACCCTACTCTGCTAAAACTTCTCTTCAAGGTTTTTTTTTTTTTTCCAAACTTTTTCATAGAGTTCTACATGGAAATAACCTCTGCATTTTTGTTAATGCCCTAAAGAGTAGTCTTCAGATTTTTTTTAATACATTAGAAAGATTGGATACTTGTTCAAAGATGCCACAATATTGTTTCTCCTCCTCCTGCAACAAACTACCCAAAATCTACTGCTTCAGTATCTAATAGGATGATGCTGTAGAAAACTATTTCAAATTGTATCCATTCTCTCTCCTCCCCTTGGCCTCTCAATTATATTTATAATCTGATATATTTTTCTCCTACCCTCCACTCAATCTATTGAGAACCTCTGATCCAAAAAACAGATTAGGCCCTTTGTTAGAAAAAAGACAAAATGTCATTGCTTCAGAGAGAACCCTCTTATAACTGATTTTGTTGAGTTAAGGTGATGATGTAAAGTGGAAATTACCTATGTTGTAAAAAAAACTTACATTCTGAGGTACACAATAAAGGTATGCTAAGTCAAGGCGTTTCTTTTATGGAGACATCATCCCCAGATTGAATTTTGAGCATATTTTTGAGAGGAGTAACAGATGATGGCGAGGAGGGAGAGGAAGGCATCTCATGTATTGGCAGAAGATGAAACAGACAAATCAGGGGTGGGTGAAGTATCATAAGTGTTCAGGATAGAGATGATGTTGGGGGAAAGAACTTACTTGCCATTTGTCAAATTTTCAGAAAGTACCATTATGACAAATAGCTCCCACTCACTCTTTCCTAAGGTCAGAGAGGTGATTGTATGATGAGACTGGACCCAGGGTCTCTCTCTCTCTCCCTGGGTCTTTGGTTAGCCCTGCCATGGAACAATGCCTTCTCCTCCTCTATTTCAGTCTATGCACCACCCTTCCTGGGCCTGGGAGGAATTCTAGGGAAAGGCGAAGCCAAGCCATATTCTGTATTCTAGCTTTATCAATAATGAGGCTGGTGTTCCATCCTTTGACTTCTGTACATATTTCTCATCACATTTGATCCAAGAGTTTAAAAAGAAAGGCAATATGATATGACCTTTAAATTTCAATGCATGGTCTAATTGGAAAAGAAGCAGAAAATTAAGATAAACTTACTGTCTTTCTGAGACTACTTTTATCATGTCAGTTTCTCTTTATCTCTTCATATGATTCCAGTCACTGCCATAAAATGTCTCAGTTTCTTTGACTTTTCAAGGCTTCCATGTTTTGTTCCTACCATACTTGAGCAGCCTTGTTTCTCACTTTTTGCAGCAGATCAATCACAGTGCTTGCCATCCTCACGGCTCTTCCCAAAGGAAACTGCTCTTCCTACTTAGGTGGCAGTCTCCGGGAGCCACTTCTATACCACGTGGGCATGTGACCCAAAGGCAACCAATTCATAAATTGGCCAATAATGAATCACGTAGCCTTTTATAAAACTCTCTGCCCAGACAAGGCTGAAAGTAATGAACTGTGCCAGGCAGAGAGTCTTTCTCAGGACTTTAAAGGGGTAAAGAGTGAATCAGGCAATAATCAAAGGAAAAGGGATGGTTGGGAGCTAGAGAAGTGAACCCCAAGAGAAGCAGAGACAGAGGAGCTGGTGGTGCTAGGAGGCATGGGTGAAAAGAGCTTGCCTTTCAGAAACATGTAATCTAGTGTACTATCTACACTAATTTATTTGACCTCAAAAGGCATGTTGTTTTATGCCAGTTGGTCACAAATTTGCCCATAAAGTCTGGAATCCTGAACATGTGGGTCCTACATGTTTTGTTCATATCCTACCTTCTCTCAGCTCTTGCCTTTCTTCCACTTACACACTGCCCACTGTCACGTTGTTTTTGAAGCTTTTCAAAGGTACCAAGTCCTTTGCCTCCTCTATGTTTTCATACAGATTCTTCTCTCTGTATGGATTGCTTTACTTCATCCCACTTACTCCCAACCCTATTATTTTCCTGGCTGCTTCCCATCAGTTAAGTCTCAGGTGAAATGTCACTTTCTTGGACTCTCCCAACTGAAATATTATCCCTGTTTTATTCTTAGCACATGTTCCATTCTTTCCTAGCATTAATCATATTTTTCAATTATGTTTTCATTTGCATGTTTGTTTATTTGACAATGGCTCCTTCCATTAATCTGGAAGAAACATAGGGGGTAGGGATTATGTGCATTTTTTCCCCAATGGGTTCTTAGCATTTAGCTCAGTGCCTACTACATTGGAAATTCTCAAAATCCATTAAATGAATGAATGAATGAATGAATGATAAGAAATGGGGGAACCATTTCTGCTCAAACCCATCTACCTTTCTCATCGTCTTTAAAAAAAATTTTTTTTAAGATTTTATTTATTAATGAGAGAGAGAGAGAGAGAGAGAGAGAGAAGCAGGCTCCGTGCAGGGAGCCCGACGTAGGACTCGATCCCAGGATTCCAGAACCATGCCCTGGGCCAAAGGCAGGTGCTAAACCACTGAGCCACCCAGGGATCCCCATCTACCTTTCTCAAGTCCAAACACGGACCTTTCACTTATTTTTCTCTCTTGTTTTTTTTTTTCTTTCCTAATCTTTTGCGTTTATAGTTTGACCACTACAAGCACACTTAACATTTATAATAATAAATGTTATCTTTTATTCCTTAATTGTTCTATGTGTGCTGGGTTAATTTTTACACTGATGAGAGCAGGGACAGGGGCTCATGCCATGTTTTTCCTCCTTCCCCAAAGTGCCTAGCGCAGTATCAGACTTGTTAAGATAATTTTATAAATGCTTGATGACCTAAAACAAAGTCCTTTTCACTAAAAGATTTAGATGGAGGGTGCCTTAAAGTTCTAGACTTACTTTTTTTAATGATAATGCTTTTTCAGTAGGAGCTGTCGCTTTCTATCATCATTGTCCCAATAATTGAGAAGTAAAGGCCCATAGATGCAGAGTTCTGGAGTAAGCATTGGTGGTGGTGGTGGTGGGGGGCGGTTAAGGTCTACTGTCAAACATCATTCTAAACTTTTTTTTTTAGGATTTAATTTATTTATTCATGAGAGACACAGAGAGAGGGAGAAGCAGGCTTCCTGCGGGAAGCCAGATGCAGGACTCAATCCTGAGACCCTGAGATCATGCCCTAAGCCGAAGGCAGAAACAACCACTGAGCCACCCAGGCATCCCCTAAAATATTTTTCAATTAAAACTTAGACAACTAAAACTTGCTTTCTGCCTTGAGTACTAATAATCAGATTAATGGTTACCTTTGCCTGAACGAAGTCATTAAATGGTAAATGAACCCTGCTTATTCATCTAAAAATTAGATTTTAGATGGACTAGAATAATATTAAAAATTATTGTCCTTAACTCTACTTTTTGGTCCTATTGTACCTTAATTTCTTTTTATTTTACTGTTTCATCTGTATCTCATCTCCAGATCTAGATTATAAAAATCTTTGAGAGTAGATACCCTATCTTCTTTTTAAAAATACTTTATTATTTCAGTTTCACTTCTTAATAAAATAAAATTTATGTACAATATAATTGCACATATTTAAAGTACAATTTGATGAGATTTTGCTTGTGCTTACACCCCAAATTATGACTACAATCTTTATTACATCCACAAATTTCTATGCATCCCTTGCAGTTCATGCCTCACTTAATTCCTTGTGATATGCAATTACTGATCTGTTTCTAGCATTTTAGGTAAATTTATATTTTAGAGACTTTTATATAAATGCAACCATACAGTACATAGACTATTATTATCTGGATTCTTTTTTTTATATGATAATTTGTAAGTCATTTTATGACTTTCAAAAATAGTACCATATTAGTAGGTAGTGCCTTTTAGGTGTGGAGCACCATTCCTTTGTATGATTATACCATATTTTGTTTATTCACTGGTGATGGACAATTAAGTTATTTCTAGTTTTAGAGTATTACAAAAGAAGGTGCTAGGAACATTTATGAACAAGCCTTTATGTGGACATATGTGTTTATATGGAATAGAGTTATAGGTGATGGAATCACTGGATTATAGATGGTGTATGTTTAACTTTTTAAAAGTCTGCCAAGCTATTCTCCAAAGTGGTTGTATCTATTTACATCCCCATCAGTTTATGAAGACACATCACTCTTAACAGTTGGTCTTGCCAGCATTTTTAATTATAGCTATTTTGAAAGGTGTTTAAAGGTTTATCATTGTTTTAATTTTTTCTCTTGATGCTAAGTATGATGAATATTTTTTCCATGTGTTTATTATTCATTTATATATATTCTTAAGTGAAATGTCTGTCAAATCTTTTGCCCATTTGTAAACTGGCAAGTTGTGAGAGTTCTTTAAATATTTTGGATTCAAGTCCTTTGCCTGATATAATCTTTAAATATTTACATTTAAGGTGGAATGTTAGGTCATTGAGAATGGGTTGAATTTTTATGGTTCTTCATATTTTGAGTAATTTTGGATTCTATCATAGTCATTCTGAAAATTTTGTTGTATAGACTCTGAGCTCCATTATATTCCTCTGAGGAATTTTATTAATGTTTCCTTTTTTCTTTTCCTTTCTTCCTCCTTTTCCTCCTCCTCCTCTTTTTCTTCTTCTTCTTCTTCTCCTCCTCCTCCTCCTCTTTCTTCTTCTTCTTCTTCTTCTTCTTCTTCTTCTTCTTCTTCTTCTTCTTCTTCTTCTTCTTCTTCTTCTTCTTCCTTTTTTACCATCAATTAACTGGGTATGACATAAGCTATAGCTCTTTTATTATTTCACATGGGCAGTACTAAATCTTAGTTCAATTCTTTATGCCTTTATTCTGTTGTTTTAAGTCTGTCTCTCATATGCATGATTAAGAAGGCAATCAGAACCTTTTTTTTTTTTTTTTTTTTGCATACATTGAACTAAGGGATTTATTCATCTTATTTTTTCGCTCTGGGATTTTCCTTCTCACTTCCCGGTGGTGGCTGTGGTTGCTCAGGCTCTTTCCTTGGCTCTTCCATCCAGAAAGATGGCTGTGCTTCTCTCATAGTTTAAGCTTCCTGTACCACAGTAAAAGCCTATAACTGTAGCCCAACCGTGGGGCAAAGCCACAGAAAATACAAAACCCACCCCCATGCTTGTTGCTGCTGCAAATTTCTACTTCCCTGCATAATCTGCCTGCTTTTGTTTAGTCTTCAAAGTCCTTTGAATTCTTTTCTAGGGTTTTTAGTTGTTATGAGTGGGAGGATTGGTCTGTAAAGGAGTTATACCGCCTTGCCAGATGTGGAACTCTACCATATATTTATTTTATTCTATTTTAATTCAAGTTAGTTAACATATAATGTTATTATTAGTTTCAGGGGTAGAATTTAGTGATTCATCAGTTGCATATAACACCCAATGCTCATTACATCAAGTGCCCTCCTTAAAAAGCCCATCATTTAATTACCCCTTGCCCCCACCTACTCCCCTCCCTGTAGTTAAGAGTCTCTTATGGTTTGCCTCTCTCTGTTTTTATCTTATTTTATTTTTCCTTCCCTTCCCCTATGTTCATCTGTTTTGTTTCTTAAATTCCTCATGTGAGTAAAATCATATGGTGTTTGTCTTTCTCTGACCGACTTAGTTCACTTAGTTCTAACCCCATCATTGCAAATGGCAAGATTTCATTATTTTTGATAGCTGAGTAATATATGTGATCTATCTATCTATCTATCTATCTATCTATCTATCTATCTAATCTATATCTATGTCAATATATATATGGCACATCTTTTTTATCCATTCATCTGTTGTTGGACATCTGGGCTCTTTCCATATTTTGGCTATTGTGGACATTGCTACTATAAACATTGGGATGCAGGTGCCCCTTTGAATCATTATATTTGTATCCTTTGGATAAATACCAATAGTGCAATTGCTGGGTTGTAAGGTAGATCTATTTTTAACTTTATGAGGAACCTCCACACTGTTTTCTTTTCTTCTTTTATTCCTTGCTCTAATTACTTTAGAGCCAGAGCAAGAATTTAGAGATCAGGCAACTATTTTTCTCTCTGATTTTTCATGGCTATGTGAAACCAAGGCAAATGAAAGGACATACAAGCAACAAGCTAAAGTAGAGAAGTTGGGAATGTGGTTGGGGGAGAGACCAAAAGTGTCAAATTTTTTTGAAGAGATATTTTAGGTCTTCAGTGGGTTGCTGATACATGGACCATATCTAAATTTTTTTTCTGTCTGTTTATAATAAATACCATTATTGAACATCTACTATGTGCCAGACATTGTACTTGGTGCTTTATATACATTATCTTTCATCTGTATGTATATAAGGATTGAAGATGCTTTTTCATCTCTATTTCCCTACGTTAGGGAATGAGTTTCAGGAAGTTCAGCACAGTGTGGAGTGTCACATAGTTTATAAGCAGTAGAGCTGGGAACCCAAATCTTTTCATCTCTGAGACCAACGCTCTGTCCCTTTTCCTTCATCACTCTACTTTTTGGGCTCAAATTCTATACTAGTGTCTCTTTGCCTTTCCATATTATTTTGACGTAGATACCGTTAACTTTTATTGACTTAGGAGGCTGTCGATCCCTCCCAAAAGGGCTTACCACCTATGCAGTATGTTTCCAGATCTACACAAAAACTGGAGACTGAAAAAGAATTTTATTTGCATTACAAAGGGAAGCCCAGTCTCATTTCCCTAGGTAGTTCTCCTTTTTATCAAAAAGTACACTCCAGGTATTTGCTCAACCAAGCCTTCAATAAATGCTTGTTGAAATGAATTGAGTCCTTGGGAAAGTGTTTAGTGAGATCAAGTGAATCATTGAAATAACCATGACAGTTCAAAATCATATAGAATTTAAAAGATCTAATAGCACCTTTGGTTGTACCTTAACACATACATTGTAACAACTTGAAACTCATTAACAGCCTGTTCTCTGTCTTGTATGATCAATGGTCTCTTTCACTTACAAGATTTTTTTTTGCTCTGCTTCACTAAAGAAGAGATGAGGACTAATGGATGTACATACTAAAATCAGAGAAGTTTTATACATTCCTAAGAAATTTCTCAACATTTCTTAATTTTCAGCATTAAAAACACAGAGGTGTTTTATTCTTTTCATAACATTATAGTTCTGTTTATGTCTGTGAACTTGGTTATTTATGAAAAGGGGAGGGTTCTTTTCTTTTCTTTTCTTTTCTTTTCTTTTCTTTTCTTTTCTATGACTCAGTTAGTTCTTTTAGCAAACATTTATTTAGTAGCTAACATTGCCAGACCCTGTTCTGAGTCCTGGGGCCAAAGTAATGAAGAAAATTAAAAAACAAACAAAACAAAAAGAAAAAAAAACAGACAAAAAAACACATTGCTGGACACATGAGCTTCTTCTTCTAGTTGGGGAGACAGATAATAGACTAATAAATTAGTAAAATAGCAGAAAAGTGAAATATATACTATGTCAGTGGTGATAAGGGCTGTGGAGAAAAATAAGTCAGAGAAAGGAGATAGTAGAGTTTTAAATAAGACAGAGAATACCTCACAAGGTAGATAATCTTTGTGCCAAAACTTGAAGGAGGGGAGGGATCAGGCTCTGGGTTATCTGAGTACAAAACATGCCAGACAGCTTGAGTCTTTAATGGCTTGTGATCTTTCTTATAGACCAATGGTTTGAGGGCCCTGTGTAGGAGGGACCCTGAGGAAGGAGCTACCTAGCACATTCAAGACACAGCAGAGAAGTGATAGGCAGGTGGAGCCAGCACATTGCAAGCAAGGGGGTGGGGGAGTGTGGGCACAGGGGGACTGAGGTGGCTACATCACATAGAGTGCCATTTCTGAGGAAGCCATGGGGGTAGAGGGTTGGCTTGAGCAGAACAGGGAGATGGTCTGACTTTTTTTTTTTTTTAGCAGGATTTCACTGAATAGGAGATCAAGCTCAAAGGAACAAAATAGTAGAGACAATGAGGGGCGCCTGGGAAGCTCAGTCAGTTAAGCAACCACCTTTGGATCAGGTCATGATCCTGGGGTCCTGGGATCAAGCCTGCCCTGCACTGGGGCTCCTTGTTCAGTGGAGAACCTGCTTCTGCCTCTCTCTCTGCCTGCCACTCTCCCTGCTTGTGCTCTTTGACTCTCTCTCTGTTAAATAAATAAAATATTTTAAAAAGAAAACAGTAGAGACAATGAAAATAGTTCAGAGGCAAGATCCTGAAAGATTGGATCAGGGTAATGATGGGAGGAGGAAGAGAAGTGGTCACACTCTGGGTACATTTTGAAGACAGAGCTGAAAGGCTTTTGCTGAGTGGAATGAGAAAAACGAGGAAGTCAGGGATGAATGCCAAATTATGACCTGAGCACCAGGGACAATGTAGTTGTCATTAGCTGAAGGAGAGAAGGCCTTGAGAAGAGTATGTTGCAAAAGAATCAGATATAGTTTTTACAATGTGAAATGTGAAATGTCCATAAGACACACAGTAGTTGGCAGTCGGATGTAAGAATCCAGAGTGTAGGTGACAGGTTAGGCTAGAGCCACAGTTGTGAGTTATCAGAATATAGATGATAGTTAATACCATGAATGTGGTCAAGATGGCCACTGATCCCTGGAGTGCTATAAAATTCAGAGATACAGGAGATGAAGAGCAATAACAACAGATAGGGAAGGTCTGGTCAGTGAAGTAGGAGGCAAATTGGGAGAGTAGCTTGTCCTGGGACCCAAATTAAGAAAAATATTCCAGGGAAAGGAGCAATCAACGTATCTAATGCTGCTAATGGGCCAAATAAGTTGAAGAATAACAATGTGGAGGTCATTGGAGATTATGACCACATTAAAAAAGGTTTTATTAGAGCAAAAAGGCCAAAAAATGGGTGGCAAAAATATTTTAGAGTTAATTGGAAGAGAGGAATTGCAAACGGTGAATGTAGAGAATGATTTTTAGGAATTTCCCTCTAAAAGAGAGGCAGAGAAATTGGAAGTAGCTAGAGGCAGTAGCTAGGGCTAAGAGGATTTTGTTGTTGTTGTTGTTGTTTTTAATTTAGTTAGATGGGAGAAATCGCAAAATGTTCCTGGAAATGATCCAGTAAAGAGGAAGAAATGATGATGTAGGAGACGATGGTGAGAAATACTGACAAAAGCAAGAAGGGGATAGAGGCTAGTGTGTAAGGGATGGTTATTCTTAGATGACAGGATGGGCAGCTCTTCCAGAGCAAAGAGGAGGGAAGACCGACTCCTTTGGCAGATAAACAGGTGCATGTGGCATTTTCCTTCCAATTGCCAAAACTTTGGGTTGATATAAAGGAAGATCAAAAAATTTGAAACTATGTTGTCATATAACATAAAAACATAATAAAAAATTCTTGATTTTACTGGGAAAAAAGAAAAGCTAGAAGGGGTTATCTTGTTTGGTGTTTCATTTTTCAAGATGAGAACACTGAGGCCAGGAAATTATTAGCAACTTGTTGGTAGTATGGATGCCAGAACTCATGGTTTCCATCTCATCATCCTGTGCTTAGCTCACCACATTGTGTTACTTGGATATTGAAAAAGGTATCATCCCAGTTGGTAAACACAATATTTTAAATGGAATATCTTTCTGTGAAAGCAAATTACATCAATAAATAGCATATTACTAAGTAAGCATATAGTAATAGGGGATCATGAGTTGCAATCTTTCGTATTATTTCATCTACCCATCAGAACAATCATGAGTTGTGCATGACTGTGACCAATTTTTCAGGTGAGGAAATTGATATCTCAAAGAATTTATATAATTAATCTAAGGTTACAGAGCCATAGGTAGTAGAACCAGATTGGAAATCCAAGTTTCCTGATGTAATATAGTGTCTTATGTGTCATTTCTAGTAATGAAATATCAAGTCATGCTCCTGAGTTACCCAAAAGGTTAAATTATTTTCAGTATCTTCTATTAAGGTATGGAAATAATTAAGTCACATATAATTTAAATAAGTGTTTTAACACTTCAGGAAATATGTTTCAGTTGTCTGAAGACGTCACTTATCAGAACTCCTTACTTCCCAGGGACAGATAAATGTGCAGATGCAGAAAAGAACTGATGATCAGCAGGCAGCTGATAAAAATAAAACTTTTGGGGATGAGTACCACTTAAACCTCAGACAACTTAGTTTAAAAGTCATTGGTCATTTGAAATATAGAAGTATTTTTCGTATTTCTTAGACTTTGAGATCATTGGTGGGAAGAGAAACTGATATTTGAGAAGCATGATTTAAGAGAAGATCCTGACTCACCTCTCTTCCCATGAGTACAGGGAATCCAACTTGAAAATCCGAATGAGATCAGGATCCCTTGGAAGGCACTCCAAGATGTGATAAGCAAATATCTGACCAGCCTCAGTGCCAGTGGATAATAAAGGACAAAGGAGGCCTGAAGCAGTACCTCTGAGCAAGAGCTAGGGCAAGGTCCTACTCTGCTTGAGCAGGAACATGCTGAGTCAGGGAAACCAACACAGTGTTTTCAGTTTGAAATAGAAAAAGCATAAGAGGAGAATATTACTGTTCATGTCAGCATGAATTAGCTAGATAACTTTCAGGAGATCGGAAAGCGAACTACCTAAGATGTTAATAAAACCCAAACCATTTGACTTTGACTTCTTTTGCCTAATCTTCATTTTTATTAAAGCATTGACAACCAAGCAAAGTGAGTTTGAAGTATCCATGTGATCAGAACCGTGATTTTCAACTTGCAGATGGGGCCATGCAAGTAAGACTCAAACCTTTCTTGGTCCATCACCAAGCTGGTGGCCCCATCATAAGAATTCTCCTTCGAGGTCTATGGAGATTTCTAGCTAAAAGGAGACCTTCAACTACTAGAAAGACTTCACTGTCAACTTATTACCCTTCTTTCCAACTTTTCTCCTAAGGTTTCTCTCATAAAAACAAGAGAGCTCCAAGCCTTTCAGTAAGCCCTTCACCCATGAAAGAATGTGCAGAGTTCTAGTAGGACCCTGGGCAAGTTACTTAACATCTCAATACTTAATCTCTTCATTTTGGGCTGCCTTCTCCTGTGTCCAAGGTCATGCGTTTGGTAGATCTAATTCACTACCTGTCTACTCTCCCTCTACTCTCATGTTTTGAATATGGCATCATGTTTCACTTGTACAGCCCATTCATTCATTCATTCATTCACCCCTCATTTATTTAAATCAACATATAGTTTCTGAGTGCCTTCTAGGTGCCAGGCCTTTTGTTATTTCTGAGGTATATGTTGGTGAATAAAATAAAACAAGTTTCTTCCAAAGTTGAGCAATTCCTGTGTTGATGTGCTTGCATTTCTTCATAAAAACCTTTGACTTCTACAAAGTTTTGGTCCGGTTGCATTTAAATGAAAATATATACTGGTGCATTTCAAGAATTCATAGAGAATCTTAAGGAATCCAAGTTTGCTTACAAACACATTTCTGTAAAAAGCCAACTAAATGGAAAGATCAACTAAGGACTTAAAAAATGCGTTTATTTAACTAGCTTTACTTTTACCTTTAATTCTTAAAGTCTTTAATACTATTTTCCAGGTCTAAACATAAGGAAAAGGGCAAAGCTTCATAATTGCTTTGGGTAAAGTATCAAATTGTGGGAAGAGTTTGAATTCATCTTCCACTGTCATAGTTACCACACTTCACATAGTTTAAGGTGTTTTCTCTTTTTTGGGGGAAATTTCTCTTTCTCTCTCTCATCTATGTATGTATGTATGCATGCATGTATCTATCTATCTAGATATCTGTGTATTTATGTATCTATGTATCTATCTACCTAGATAGATATATTTGAAAATATTTGATACCTAGGATCCTGAGAAGATAAGCAAAAGCCCTATAGCCGTGCTTATAAGAGTGAGGGAAAAGTAAGCTAAAGGAACATCTAGGGACAGAACACCCAAACCTGTCACCAAAACTAAGCAGCTACAGCAAATACATTTTTTTCAAAACAGATTAATGTAAAACAAAAAGTCTTAAATATTGTATTGTTAAAACATGCCCACAAGTGTGTGCATATACACCCACACCCACCTACACACACACACACACACACACACACACACACACACACACTCAGTGTCACTTGGGCAAATAATAATTTGATTTTTAAAAGACCCCCAATCATGGCACCGTGCAATTACAATTTTAACAGCGACAAACTTTAATTAACTAGCTGTGAAATGCAAGCTGTTCTAAGCTACATAAGCATTATGTGTTACACAGGACTTCAGAATGGAACTAGCAAACTTAATTCTAGTAATCAAGTTAATACCTAAGAGACTCATTGAGTATTGTCCTTTCCTACATTTTATTAATGGTTTGTGTGAAACTCAGTCACATAAAATGTAGATTGCTTCAAAATTACAGGCTATATTCCTAATTGGATTGAGAGAAAATAAATATCAATAAAATGCAAACTCTGGGAAACTGTATATGTGATTGAAATATCGTTGCTTGCAGTACATGGACTTTGATCATGTACTTTCTTCTTCATGTTCATCTTGATTGCTGTGTTTATTTTGGAGGTTCAGAATTTATACTTTGGGAAAAGTATACTTGGAATGGTGAATCTGAACTTAATGACTTACTAATTCAGAAGATTTTTTACTTTTTCTTTAAAATGTAAACTCAAAAAATAAAATAAAATGTAATCTATTAGTTCTCTGGCATAAATCATTATGGTACCACGTTTAGTATGGTGCCAAGAATATAGTAGGTTCTATAAATATTTGTGAAACCAAACTTGATCTTCCTGGTCTCCATTTGAGTAATAATTATTCTTTATTTCCTTCCCCTACCCCCATCTGCGAAGTAAAGCCTACCCGTATTCATGATGTCCTCTATGATATTCAAAACTCATCTTCTTTCATCCATCTATCCATGAGTCATATCATTAACATCTTCCTATTCATGTAAGCAAGGTACTTTGAAGCCATCCTTTCTTTGCTCTCTTTAAACAACCCCTGTCCATATCTGTCAAATCATGCCACTACTTCATACCTATGGCTGCTGCCTTAAGTTAGTGCATCTTATCTTTGTTTAGGTTGGCACAATATGTGTCTAAATGGCTTCCTTGATTCCTTTTTTCCCCCTAGTTTCAGTCATCCTACACTCGGCTACTAGAGTTATTTTTCTAAGATAGGAGTTTCATCTCTTCCTTTTTGGAAATATTCTCAAGTATAAGATAGAGTCCAAACTCTTCACCATAAAAGATGAGAAACCTCATGGTATACAGTAGTCTGTTTCCCTCTTGTCAATGGCCGTGTTCTCCAACACTTCTTTAAGCTCACAGAAATTCTTGAAGTCCCAGAAACACGTTGAAATATCTATGCATCTCTTCTTCTGCTCATACTGTTTTTTTTTTTCTATTCTCTTTTCAAGTCTTAGTTCAAACATTACCTTCTCTGAAGATTTTCTTCTCTGCTCCAGCTAGGGATAAATATTATAGGATTTCTGCTTTAAAAAAGAAAGCAATTATTCCTATGCTGTTATTTGTTTAGTGTCCCAGTTATCTGCTAGATAGTGAATTGTCTGTAGGAAGGCTTCCAGTGATCTTCCCTCCACACATTCATGCCTGCCTGTGTAGGTCTTCTCCTTGAGTGTGGGTTGGACTTACTGACTCATTTCTGATGAATAGTGTAGCATAAGTAATGGGATGCCCCTTCCAAAATTCAATTATATAAAATTTTGTTTTCTGTCTTGGAAGTTCAGCTTCTATTACCTTCTTACTTGCTTGCTCTGAGGGACACCAGCTGCCTTATCATGAGTTGCCCTTTGGAGAGGCCCACATGACGAGGAACTGAGGGTGGTTTGTGGCAAACCGTCAGTGAGGAAATAAGGCCGTAAGCTCCATAGCCTGAGAAGAACTGTATCCTGCAGCAAACATGTGAGGGAGCTTGGAAAAGATTCCTTCCTAGCACTAGAAAACCAACACATCTCTTTGATATCTTCATATCTACTGCATTACGCTGTCTTTCAAGAAAGGTTTACTTCAGGTTTCCTACCATGTGCTACCCGAGTACTAAGCTAAGTAGTAGTTCAAAAATAAAAAAGACAGAGGTCCTTTCTTATTTTCTGGTTATTTTTGTTTCCAAAGCTACTTCTTGTCTCCCTATAGGCATGCTCAGGTCTTCCCTATGCCATACAAATAAAAATGAAACCCTAAAGCTCTCATCCAGTGATTCTTTCTCAAACTACTATCTGTTTTCTTTCTTTTTTTTTTTTTAAAGATTTTATTTATTTATTCATGAGACACAGAGAGAGAGGTAGACACACAGGCAGAGGGAGAAGCAGGCTCCATACAGGGAGCTGGATGTGTGAGTCGATCCTGAGTCTCCAGGATCACTCCCTGGGCTGAAGACAGCACTAAACCACTGGGCTGCCCTCTGTTTTCTTTTCAATGCTTAAAGGATCTTTAGAACAAAAAGATTGCTAGTATGAATTGGACACAGTGAAAAAGGGAATAGTGCGTAAAGTGGAGACAGAGAAGATCTAGAAAAATTCATACAGAGCCTTATAGGTCATAATATAAATCCTAGTTTTATCCTAAATACAATGAGATGACTGCATTATTAGTGGTATCTAAGCAGCAGTTTTATCTATTAAGCTACTATAGGCTTAGGTCTAGACAAGTCTTTGAACTTGTCAAAGGCTTTTTTAAGATCTGGAAAAAATCATTAGCTTAAAAATAAGAAAAAAATAATTCCTGGAAAATTAGAATCAATAAAAATATAAATAACTTTCTACAGGATATAATAGCAAGTCAAATAATTAAGCACGATTCCATCCAACTCAACCTAAATGTAAGCACTGTAAGTTTACAGCATAAGAAGAAAATAAATTATCTTTAACTTAACTCAAATTTATGAAAATTATAAAGAAACCTTTCAAAAAATTTTAGAGAAGTTATATATAACTTGTGATATGAGTGCATTTTTATATGTTTGAAATAGTATTGAGTGGGAGCCTCCAAACTTTAGAATATGGGTGACCAAGAAGTTCTCATAATAAACATGAACCTGTTTGCTAATATCTAAAAAGAGCAGAGTGTCTAAGAGGACAAGAATCAATCAGAAGATAAATAAATTCCACGTATATTACTATCAATAAATAACATCCTAGGATAGTAAAAAAAAATATATATATATATAATATGGCACATCAAATATAAGACATTATATATATTTCAGATGGCTGGGTTTTTAAAAATTTTTATACAAGAAGTATAGAATCAAGACATAAGCTATAATATATACGCCACTAGTATGTAATCCTGCCCCTTGAGTAAGGTTCAAGTTTATTTTCAATGTCATAACAAGATGTATCTGGCAGTTCTGAAAACTAGACCCAATAAATATTTACTTGATATTTCCCTTGACATGTGTCTGAGAATTTATTTCCTACCCGTCTAGCAGATTGGGTTACTTTTTTCCCTTTGTTAATTTTTGTCTCATATTGACTAGATACACACAAAAACACATACACTCATATGCACAAACACACACAAACATACGTATAAACACACAATTATAAAGATCAGGCATCTCATATCTCCAAAGAAAATTGAAATAAGATTTTTGCTTCTTCTTTATGTTTCCAATGTAACCTGGAACCCTGCCAGCCACACCAGAATTGGATACCATCTGTGAAATTAATTTGAATTTCACTAAGTTTAATTTGCTTTCCTCTAAATCAGCCATGGCAACCCTCCAAATTTATTTTTCCAAGTTTAGATTTTAATTTTATTCCAAGATCTTTCTCCTGAGTATATTTTGGTCTCTTTCACTGGAGAACTGTCCATTTTAACCATTCATATTTCTTATCTTCTCAGTATTTGAGTTAGTAGTTTGTGTCTCAGACCAAGCTCTAATATAGTTAGAAAGAAACGATGTTCGTTAGTTCAGCAAAGAATCAAGGAAATTGTTCCCAAGTCATTTAAAAAAAAAAAACCATTCCGTTTTTAGAAATATTCACTCTGTTTTGGAAGTTGTACATAGCAGGAAAGGGGGAGAGTGAAGAAGACCTTAGAACAGCCTTTCTTACTCTTGTTATCTCAGAAGAACCCTTGAAATAATTTTCAGGACTGAGGGAATCCCTGCATAATATTATTATATCTTTAGTCCTTTATATATTGGTGTAATCTGTAAATTTTAAATACAATAATCCAACTAAACTCTCAATGCTCTTTTGAGTGTAAAAAGATATTTTCCCATAGATCGGTTTATTTGGCCAACTTCCAAGATACTCTTTCTGTATGTTTCTTCCTTCTTACATGCTAATGCTAGTCAATAGGAAGGTGGAGGAAACATCAGTTCTTTTGGGTTTTCAATTCTTGCTTGATTTTTTTTAACCCTCATCCAAGTACCTTTGATACTCCGACCACTAATTTCTACCTCACAGTTGCCAGGGAGCTGTTGTATGTGTTAGATGACAGGTACAAGAGTAGTGTTAGTCCCTACTTAAAACCAAAAAAACCCTCTTCATAGCCAAACGTTCTTTAAAAAAAGCCAGGTAGGTAAGTAATCTCAGTTTACCTTTTTTTGAAATTATTCCCTTTTTTCCTTTTAACAAAGTTTTAAAACTCATAAGGCAAAGATAACAAATTTCTATTAAGTAAATGACTTCAGTCAAAAAAGGGGTTTGGTAGGCTGCCAAAGATAAGCTTGGTAGATTTAATTTAAACGAAAGTTGCAAATAGATTTTAATAAATGTTATTTTTGATATGAAACTTATTGGTATGTCAATAATACATTGACTTATTATACAAATAATAGAGCCTTTTCAACTTTTGATACTGCATGTACCCTAGCATTTTACTCACTTGACTATTGCATGTTGATATTATTCGGTTCTTAGCAATTGTGTTACCTTTACTTCTCTGGGCAGTAAGTTCTGCTGCTAAGTAACTTGGCTTCTGAGACTTTTCATTGAATGTTATTGGCTTTTTTCTTTTTTATCAAAAGCTTTATTAACCCTGTTTTGAGATTCCAATAACCCTTTATAATAATTATCCCTTTTATTTGTCAAATTGATATGATTTGTAGTTGTGTCTTTTTAACTTTGCTGCAAATCTAATTTTCTGGCTGTAGAGGAGTCACTAAAATTTGGATAACTTGGGATCCCTGGGTGGCGCAGCAGTTTGGCGCCTGCCTTTGGCCCAGGGCGCGATCATGGAGACCCAGGATCGAATCCCACATCAGGCTCCCGGTGCATGGAGCCTGCTTCTCCCTCTGCCTATGTCTCTGCCTCTCTTTCTCTCTCTCTCTGTGACTATCATAAATAAATAAATAAATAAAATTTAAAAAAATTAAAAAAAAATTTGGATAACTTGAATTACCAGCCCATTTAAAATCTCTGATACGGAGCTTTCACTATAGTGCCAAGCTGTGTGTGTGTGTGTGTGTGTATGTATGTGTGTGTGTGTTTCACTAGCACAGTGAAATGACTCAGAGGATTGTAGTTCTTCATCAGTAAGCATATCAGACTGGTTTGTAGGCCAAGGACTAGAATCCTTCTTTTTTATCTCATACATTCCCTAAAAACTTAACACATTGTATCATCAGATATGTTTCTAAAACACAAACATTAACAACCTACGAAACATAAAGTCATGAAAGAAGAACTAAATGAGAAAATCACCCAAAGAATCAAAACTTCTCAACACAATTGAGTTTGAATTTACACAATTTATATTTTGCAAACTTCACAGCAACAACTAAGTGGTAGGGGGCAGGCAGCTAAGACATGACATTGAAAAATTTCTTCTTTAAAATAGAAATTTCTCATAAATCAGTTGGTAGTACATGATGGGAGGTTGAGGGTAATAAGCTGACACTATTAACCTCTTGTCCCTTCTTTTGTGCAATAAAATGTGCACCAGTTACCAATGACCTCCTTAATCCTACATCAAAAGTTGAAAATTGGCTCAAGCAAATGAACATGGTCCTACTAAGCCCTGTCATGCGGGACTGATGGACCTCTACCAAAATATATCTACCTGAGACATTCATTTACTGTTTATCTCTGTAAGCATTGAGTGACACATTAAGTTAAAAAAAAAATGTATGCAAGTGCGGTTTTTGTTTGTTTTGGTCACAATCTGCTGTGGAACCGCTAGCCACAAATCTGAGAACCCTAAGATTTCATGGAACCCCTGCTGAGAAACACCATCTGTCAATGAAATAGTCCCAATTTTCCTTCTCTCCCTCCTCAATTGACCAAAAAGTCAAAGATTTTTTTTTCAAAGATTTTTTTGGTGCATCTACTGAAAACGCAGTACGATAATCACCTTGTGATTTGGAACTCAGTCTGTCCAACCCCCAAAGCATTTGCCTAGACATAGCAGACATGGAGGTGTGCAGCTCATTCTTTCAAGAAAGGGCTTCCTGCCCCACTGCAAAGGTGTGGTTAGCTGATGATCTCCAGCTATTTGCTTCCTCCTGACCCACCTTAACCTTTGAGGCAAGGTCTTGTTATTCTCAGGGCAGTTTCAGGCCAATGGCAAGCAAGATGGTGGTATGACAGCCTGACCATTTTCACCCAGGTGTGACTTCTGCCGTGAGCAATCCTTGCTCTGGTGTTCTCTTTCTGGCTGAGAGAGACTTGTGAGATCTGTATTGCAGATACAATACTGGCTCCCCTAACCAATCTGCTTCCTTCCTTTTCCTTTTATAAATGGAGTTTACTTTCTAAGAAACTATTTGCACTTCAAAGTCCGTCTTAGCTTTTCCTTCCTGATGAATCCAAAATGATACAGTTGTACCAGAAGTGGTCTGAAAAAGCAGGTGGTAAAATGGGACTTTGGAAATGTGCCACTCACTGGCTGGCTAGTAATGAGGATCCTATCCTTTACAGATAGCTCATAGTACAAAGCGGTGGTCCAGTTGTTACAATGCTCATCCATGGTGACCTGGGAGGTTGGGCTGGGATGGAACATGTACTGATTAGTGCAATCATTCAGGATTTAAAATATACCAAGAAATAATAAAAATCAAGACAGTAGAATTGGATGACTATTACTAAATTACATTGAGTCTCTTGTCTAACTTATAAAGAAGCCCTCATCTTATGCAGCAGAAGATCAGAAAAAGCTGAAGATCAAGCACAAGATTTGATAGAATGGCTGAATTTCAAAGATGGTCAAATGTTCAAATGAGGCAGGTCTGTTATGTGAAAGTCATGACAAGTTGGAAAAACTTAGGATCCTATACATGGGACGGGGACATTTGGTTTGAAGATTTTATTTCCCAGCCTTATCTAATTTTCTGGCCTTGAAGAAGTTGCCCATTCCTCCTGTTAGGAGGTAATACTTGCCTCTCCAACTCTCATGCCCTGCCAAGCCACAAGATATGAAAATAGGGATCTCACCTCAGAAGCTGCCCCCACTGCTTTCCTGAGTCCAGGCCCATACCTGAGTTAAGTAGCAGCATAATTCAGCCAAGGATGAACTACATCTGAAAGGCAAAAACAGGGGCCACACTCCAAAGAAGCTACAAGACCTGGTAAGCAGGGATCAGCAGAGGCTGGGGTGAACCTATGTGCTGGAGGCTGAGGATGCTTGGTCAAGGGAGTCCAAACATAACAGCTGGGTTATCAGAGAGTTTATTGACTTGGAGCACTAGTTTGGGGGTACAGAATTTAATACTCTGGCAAAGACTGCAGGAGATGGGGGTAGGATGGCTTCTAGAGCCTACATAAGGCAACGGCTCACACTGCGTGAGGTTGAAATACTTAACATTGCCTAATGTTTCACACAAGAGAACAGAAATAAAAGACTGAGTAAGGTGGATGTGCTGGAATGGTTATATTACGGGAGGCAAAAAGAATCACCAGATTCTCTTATGTTCCTTGGAGGTTAGGTCTCCACATCAAACTTTGACCAAGGCCATCAGGAATTCACTGGAGAGAAGGACACAGTATCACCATGGTATCCAGTGCTGGCTCTCCTCTGTGAACCAGAGCTGAAGGTAGAAGAGACTGTCAGAGAAATTGGCTCAGTAAAAGCAATAGGGATAATTGAGTCTAACACAGTAGGGGCCAGGAAATAGTTCTTAGCACCAGACATGGGAGATCATTGCTCTTCTGAGCGCAAATATGATCAGAATGGCAGCCAAGGGAGCCTAACCCACAGAGAACCATGAAGATGGTTTATAGCATGTTATTACATTGTGCCATGGGAAAATAGATAGATTGCCAACACAATCAAAAGAAAATAAGAATTGATGAATGGAAGTCTGAGGTCTGTTGCTTAAATAAAGCTACATTCTCCTTCCCAGTTTTGGGATCTGAGCCAATTTGGAGGCTAGGACCCACCGACTCAAAAGGATTGGCATCCTCAGGGGAAGGACTCTATTATACAGTATGATGGTTCCCCTAGTCCTTCTCCAAAAGATCCAAGAGCCTAGTCCAGTGACTGTATGTTGGGGAAGGAGTAGTACCCAAACATATAGAGGCCTATTGGATGCAGGATGTATCCTGACACTGATGTCAAGCGACTCTATGTGTTACCATGCCTTCTCCATTAGAGTAGGGAATAAATTCCAGCTATGGTTGGTCTACAGGTTATTTCCCTATTCCATGAATGCTTATTTGGAATTAACACACTTGGCTTTTGGAATAACTCCCACATTGCATCCTGGTTCTGTGAGATAGAAGCTATCATAGTGCGGAAGCTTCTGAAACTACCCTCAATGCTTTATTTAGGATAGTCATTAAAAAACTGCGTAACATCCTAAGGGCAAATGCTGAGGAGTAATGCTACTCTTAAAAATCTAAAGGACACAGTGGTAGTAGCCTCTATCATATCTACATTTAATTCCATTTGCCCCATGCAAAAATGAGATAGATCCCTGGAGAATGACTATAGACAACCACAAGATCAACCAGGTTGTCACTCTGATATAGCTGCTGTGTGTAATGTGGTTTTATTGTGGTAGCAGATAAATAAGGACTTAGGTACATAATTTAGAACTACCAATATGGCGAATGTATTTTCTATTTAGATCAGGAAAAAGAATCAGAAACAATTTCTCTTCATATGGAACAAAGAATTACTATATAATTTACTGCTTTGCCTTGAAACAAAACTTTCTCACTTTCAATCCTGTTATAGTCAGAAGAACTCTGGAACATGTGGACATCCTGCAGAATGTCATCACATAGGTGGCATCATGTTGAACAAGAGGGGCTAGCATGCAGGGAAGGACACATGTGCTCCAGAGGATGAGAGATAAATACTTGGAACACTCAGGGCCTAGCCATTCACTGAAGATTTTAGGGGTCCCAGGGCTAATAGTATGCCAGTATGCTCTTTCCAAGTAAGTTGTGATAGCTTGCATCTATACTATATCCCAAAGGAAGCTCTAAACGTGCTTGCCACTGTAGGGTCTGAAGGCAACACGTTCTTTTTGTTTGTTTTTTTAAGATTTTATTTATTTACTCATGAGAGACACAGAGATAGAGGCAGAAACATAGGCAGAGGGAGAAGCAGGCTCCTTGTGGGGAGCCCCATGTGGGACTCGACCCCAGGACCCTGGGATCACAACCTGAGCCAAAGGCAGATGCTCAATCACTGAGCCACCTAGGTGCCCCTGAAGGCAGCACATCTGTACCTAGGAATACTGCTCTGATCCTGATAGTGAGTGCAAGAAAGGCTGCCCACTTTGAATGAGACCTAGAGCAGGAGAGGACTCTGTATAGCAAGCCCAGGTTGCAGCCACCTGGGCAGTGGACCCTTTGGAACTCAGTCTCATTGGGGCAGAGAGCCCATGGGGTGAGAAGGGGAGGTAAGGCAGGAAAGAAAGACAAGTGAATGGGCCAGAGTCAAGAGTTGAGAGCCTTCAGTGCTCCTCTGAAAAATATATTCATTCTCCTGTGGGCAATTGGGAGCCATTACTTTTTTTTTTTTTTGGTTTTATTTTGTTTTGTAAAAGAATAGCTTAGCAATAGAAGTTTTATGGAAACTTTGATAGGGTTCCATGTACAAGATGGACTAAAGGATACCGGGTGTTCTCAAGAAAATAATTTAACTTTTTACATTGTCTTATTTCTCCCCTCTCTCCCCTTGAACATGCTCATCCAAAACATTTATCTAAACTAGCACTTGGAAAGAGAAGAGACAGGAGAGTGAGATTGTGTGCATGACACATTCCATTTTGTCCCTGCTTGATTCGGGGCTAATTTTTTCTCCTGCTTGTTAGTTTGCTGCAAAACGGCTCTTTCATTCTCTGCTCCTGGAGACGGGGAAAGTCATTTCTATCAATGCCTTCATTACTACATAGATCCACTACAACCAAATTGCATGTCTTAGGGAATTCATTACAATGAGCTTCTACCTGTGTATTGTAAGTACTACATTGCCTATAAAGGACTCTTAAGTTCCTTGGAGAATAATGTTATTTATTCTTTGCAGCTCCTTTAGAATCTCTTAAAAGTGTTTGACTTCTACCAGACTGAAAATATTTTCTAGCAGGAAAAGTAGTGAAACTGTTTCTAGACATAAAACAATGAAGCACTTGTAATAATCAAGCTAATCAAAGCAAATGAGGTCTTTTCATCTTGCTTCCATGATCAGGATAATTGAGTTAATTCTTGATTTCACTTGTAATATAAATATTTATAGAATTAATATATCAGTCATATAATTCGTATTAAAAAAACTAATGGTTTGTCAAATATGCCCTAATTGAGACTGCATGCATGCGTGCGTCCGCACACACACACACACACACACACACACATGCACACACACAAATCAGAGGTAGTGGTGGGGAGAGAGAGAGAGAGAGAGAGATAACACTTTTCTTCCAAATCTCCTTTTCTTTATAGTGAAATCTTGTATTGTATTGAATTATATGTAAACATAGGCCTGGGGTAACCTTCTAGGTTGGTGCTTCCTGTATTTTTCTTAAGTGTAGGTAATTAGATTCTAGCATTTCCTTACAGGCTTCAGTGTGTTTCTCCTCAGAGTCAGGCCAAGTTAGTACTTGAGTAAGAGCTCCCTCCACTGGAGTCTAAGCTTTAAAACTTTTGCCTACTATCTACCTTCCATCAAGAAGTTCTCCTTCTTGCATGCATCCCACTCAGCGCTGGCAGATTAAACCAACAGAGCATTGAATAATGTTCAGAAAAGCTGCAAGTAAGCCCATTTATCATTCCAAGGAGGTTGCACTACAGAGAAAAAGAAAAACCCTCCCCAGCAACTTCGTCACTCTCAAATCCCATCGGCTGCCCAGAATATGCTCTTGGAAGCCTGGAGCATAAACTGACTATAATCACATGCCTTCAAGGTCCTGGTTCAGTTTTTCATCAAATTCACCTTTTCATGAATTATTGCTTTCAAGAAAGATTTGGAGATTAACATCCCAAAAGTTCTACCCCAGGGTCACTATGTTTTTTTTTTTTTTTTTTGAGAAAGTGTACAAATTTGGACTATTTCTAAAAAAATGAAGACTCAGATATTTAATGTTGTTTTGGGGGATTTTGGTTAATTAGATATTCTAGTTAATTCTGAGTGACTGCTTTTGTCATATTTGGATTGCATATTTTCAATGAGCTAGAATAAAATAAGACCAGATAATTAGTGCAAACTATATAGGCCACGTTCAACCATTCTTGTGAGGTCTAGGGTTCACCATTATGAATATTCATTACTAGCTCTGTAACCTTTATTAAGCTACATAACTATTTTGAAGGTGTTTCTTCATCTAAAAATGGGACTATTAGCACATTACCTACTTCAAAGGTTTGTTCCAAACATTTAATGAAATAACGAATGCAAAAGTGCTTTGTAAATCATAAAATCTACCATGGGAGATGTGGCTCTGAAACAGTAAGATAGATGTTTTCAGACTGGCTGAACTTTATAATGAAATCTACAAAGAGTATTGTATGTAGAATTAATATCATTAATATAGTGAAGAACGCTATCTTTTCACACAATAGAAATACATCAATTTTTGTTTTCACTGATGTTATTTTTCTAAACCCAGTTCTCCATTTGCAAAGAAAGAGAAAAAGTGCAATTTCATCTTGGAGGTTTATTGTGGATTTCTTTTTTGAATGAGCAGATATTTCCAGCTTATTGTAGTTCAATAGTATCAGTGAAATTTGAGTATCCTTATATAAATTGCACTGTCAAAGTCAACATAAGCCAATTGATGCATACAGTCCTCCAAAAATAAATTGGATTGTGTGATCACAGTGCTGCCAGAATGTGTGTACATACTTACTATGTTTGGCTTTACCAGTATCTACTCCTGACCACATTTCTCCTTTTCCATGTCACAAATCCAATCACATCAGTAGGAGCTCAATAAATCTTGGGTGAAAGTGGTCATTATACTTACATATGGTAGAAGTATCAAGCTCCCTGGAATAATGTTGAAATTAAATATTATAATTTTTTGGACACTGAAAAAAAAATCAGAGGCAGCTTATATGTGGACTACCAAAGTATACTTCAGATATTTTTCCATGTAGTCTCTGAATGCCCCTTATCAAGTGGAACTCATTATATAATTGGCTGAGTAAATATTTGCTAATGATTCTCATATTGAATTATTTCAAAATGTACTTTGTTTATTATGACCAAAGAAGACGAGAAACAATCTGCCCTTAGAGGTTCAAGTTTCATTGTAGTATGTACTTATGACAACTCTATCTCAATACTCACATCATTTCCTTCCTACCTTGCCTCTTCTGATAAAGTTCTGTTCTTCCTTCATGTGTTCAAGTAATTCTTTGTATATTCCACAGCACATTGCGTTAAAAATATTCTTTCAAAACTCAAGGACTCTGAATTCTTTGGAGCTTTTTGTTTTTGGTTTTAATATCTTTCATACCTACCACAGCGTCTGGGGTCCACACCTTGATCTCAATATCCTTTTATTATATAATAAGTGAGTAACAAAAGAAATACTTTCATTCTTTCTCTACCTTGTTAGGATCCTTGAGATATGACAAGGTGATATCCTCAGAAAAATATTTGTAGGCATAGGGGTGACGGCTTGCTTGATTTAACAATTTGCCTATAAAGATTGCTAAAAAAAAAAATCTGAACTTCCCAGGGGATAAAAGTAAATGATAATTTTTTGTCATTGTTGTTTAGGGCTGGAACATTTGAAGTGAGCAGCTGGGACTATATCCTCCTTGCACTTTGTTCATACATAAGGAGAAATGAAAATTCTGAAAAGACATCTGTATTGTAAATCAAAATACATTGCTGAAATCAATGTTGAGTTGACATTCTGCTTGCAAATATTCTTTTGAGATTGGTTCTTGTAAATCTCTTTCCCATCTGGTTTTTATGTCTGCTCTGGGACTTTTATGCACATAGTTGTCTAGGATCTGCTCAGAATGTTGAAATAAAGTGCGTGGTTTTTAATAAAAGGTTAGCCAGGAGGGGAAGATACTGTCTTGGTCATATCTAAACTGCTTATATATCTTGTAGCTTGGCTTAACTTTTGGAAACTTTGCAAAGTGTTTTCTTGGAATAACAAAACTTATTTGAAGTCATGAGATATCCTACCCTGCAACTTATATCTTTGTAAAGAACATTTGCTGGGAGGATAATTTTTATTTTTAAACACAGGAAGAATGAGCAGCAGAGAAGAGTTGGTGATTGCAATTTCCTCTCTTACTATAATTGCACTATTTCCATTAGATTAATGATGGAAAGGAACAATTGTTTATAGAAGTTCCTTTCCTTATTGAAAGTTGGTTAATTTGAAAATGTTTATCCCTTCTTAAAAGGCAAATTCAATGATGACAAAGGGGAAAAAAATCAGTCTGAGACGTGTCATGATAAAAAAGCCCATGATTGGAACTTCACATCTGGAACTGATATTCCTCCTTGAGTTTTATGAGAGTTTGGTGTTTTGAATGGACTTCCAAGTGAGAACATAATCGCTACCATCATCACATAATGTTTACTCAACTGTAGTCTCTAATTACAGGTCAATGATTAATCTTGGCACCCCAACTTATCTTGCATTCATGCAAGGGAAAAGAAATATCACCTTACCTCTTGGAGGCATGAAGTTGGTCCTTGTTCCTTCATCTGCTATATTAAATGGAGTGTGGAGGTGTCTGCATGTGTGGAGGTGCATGTGTTGGCATGGGCTTGTGTGTGTATCAGGGCATCTAAGGGGGAGATTGGAAGAAGAGAAAGCACTGAAAAAGTCCTACGTAACCTTGAATATCCTCTGCACTGAAGAAAGAACTAAATAGATCCACTGTAGCTAGGAGCTTTCTCTCTGAGAGTAAGGATACGGCTACTGACTTCAATTTGTCATTTTGGGGGGATTCTTTTTGACTCCATGAAGAAATCATGGAAGGAATAAAGGGGATTTAAATGTCCTCCTTATAGACCTTTGGGGACCATTGTTGTGTCCATGGGAGATGTAAGGGAAGAATATTAAATCCACCTCAATATCTTCATTTCAGTGGAGTCCTCTCTTACTTGCATTTAATGTCCAGCTCTCTCCACCCAACCCCTCATAGCAACAGCAAATCCACAATCTATTGTCATATATTAAGGTTTTAGACTTGATTTTAAAACAGAATGGGACAAATTATTTTGTAAAGTGGAATATTTTAAAATTCTCTACTAATCTCTCACTTACCACTAGGGATTTCACAATTATCCTAGAAACAAAATGGCTTTTATGACCTGACATCTGACTTTAGAGTTCTCTTTTCTTTCTTTCTTTGTAGAATTTTGTCATTTTCAAACTTTATATCTATAAGAAAGAGATTTTTCAATGGTAATTTTGTCTACATATGCTTTTTACTTGTTTACTTGACTTGCACCTCTGCTTAAATTATAAGTCCCCTTATTATGATCCTCTAGGCCTCTCTCTCTGTATTTTTTCCTAAAAGGAGGTAAAACAGAAAAGGAACACCATGGGGAACACTGAAGCCTGCTTGCTGACCTGCTGGATAATCTAGGATGCCTTAAGGGCATAAAAATGTATTGATCCAAAGGGGCACCTATACCTCAATGTTCATAGCAGTAGTGTTCACAATAGCCAAATTGTGGAAAGAACTGAGATGTCCACTGACAGATGAATGGATAAAGAAGATGTGGTATATATAGATATAGATATAGATATAGATATAGATATAGATATAGATATAGATACATATGTATAATGGAATATTACTCCGCCATCAGGAAGGATGAATGCCATTTACATTGACATGGATGGAACTGGAGAGTCTATATTGAGTGAAATAAGTCAATTGGAGAAAGACATTTATGCGGTGTCATCATATGTGGAATATAAGGAACAGTACTGAGAATCATAGGGAAAGGGAAGGAAAACTCAATGGGAAGTCATCAGAGAGGGAGAAAAACCATGAGAGACTCTTAACTCTAGGAAATAAACTGAGGGTTGATGGAGGAGACACAGTGAAGGGCGTATCAGGTAACTGGATGATGGGCATTAAGGAGGGCACATGATGTGATGAGCATTGGGTGTTATACAGAACTGTTGAATTATTGAACTCTATAACAGAAGCTAATGATGAACTATATGTTGGCTAATTGAATTTAAATTAGAAAAGGAAGAAAAAAAAAGGCATTGATGAGCCTTCAAAAGAACAACTTAAGAACACTAGCTGCAGGCCCTGAGCTGGTCCGCTATATTCTAGAAGCATTTTAACAGGATACCTGCTCTGTGATGGTCTTCAGAAGGGATTTGATGGCTGAGACCCTTTGTGAGGAGTCCATGTGCCTTTGTTTTTTTTTAATAATAAATTTATTTTTTATTGGTGTTCAATTTACCAACATACAGAATAATACCCAGTGCTCATCCTGTCAAGTGCCCGCCTCAGGGCCCGTCACCCATTCACCCCCACCCCCCACCCTCCTCCCCTTCCACCACCCCCAGTTTGTTTCCCAGAGTTAGGAGTCTTTATGTTCTGTCTCCCTTTCTGATATTTCCTACCCATTTCTTCTCCTTTCACTTCTATTCCCTTTCACTATTATTTATATTCCCCAAATGAATGAGAACATATAATGTTTGTTCTTCTCCGATTGACTTATTTCATTCAGCATAATACTCTCCAGTTCCATCCACGTCGAAGCAAATGGTGGGTATTTGTAATTTCTAATAGCTGAGTAATATTCCTTTGTATACATAAACCACATCTTCTTTATCCATTCATCTTTCGATGGACACCGAGGCTCCTTCCACAGTTTGGCTATTGTGGCCATTGCTGCTAGAAACATCGGGGTGCAGGTGTCCCGGCGTTTCATTGCATCTGTATCTTTGGGGTAAATCCCCAACAGTGCAATTGCTGGGTCGTAGGGCAGGTCTATTTTTCACTCTTTGAGGAACCTCCACACAGTTTTCCAGAGTGGCTGCACCAGTTCACATTCCCACCAACAGTGTAAGAGGGTTCCCTTTTCTCCTCATCCTCTCCAACATTTGTGGTTTCCTGCCTTGTTAATTTTCCCCATTCTCACTGGTGTGAGGTGGTATCCCATTGTGGTTTTGATTTGTATTTCCCTGATGGCAAGTGATGCAGAGCATTTTCTCATGTGCGTGTTGGCCATGTCTATGTCTTCCTCTGTGAGATTTCTCTTCATGTCTTTTGCCCATTTCATGATTGGATTGTTTGTTTCTTTGGTGTTGAGTTTAAGAAGTTCTTTATAGATCTTGGAAACTAGTCCTTTATCTGATACGTCATTTGCAAATATCTTCTCCCATTCTGTAGGTTGTCTTTTAGTTTTGTTGACTGAATCCTTTGCTGTGCAAAAGTTTCTTATCTTAATGAAATCCCAATAGTTCATTTTTGCTTTTGTTTCTTTTGCCTTCGTGGATGTATCTTGCAAGAAGTTACTGTGGCCCAGTTCAAAAAGGGTGTTGCCTGTGTTCTCCTCTAGGATTTTGATGGAATCTTGTCTCACATTTAGATCTTTCATCCATTTTGAGTTTATCTTTGTGTATGGTGAAAGAGAGTGGTCTAGTTTCATTCTTCTGCATGTGGATGTCCAATTTTCCCAGCACCATTTATTGAAGAGACTGTCTTTCTTCCAGTGGATAGTCTTTCCTCCTTTATCGAATATTAGTTGGCCATAAAGTTCAGGGTCCACTTCTGGGTTCTCTATTCTGTTCCATTGATCTATGTGTCTGTTTTTGTGCCAGTACCACACTGTCTTGATGACCACAGCTTTGTAGTACAACCTGAAATCTGGCATTGTGATGCCCCCAGCTATGGTTTTCTTTTTTAAAATTCCCCTGGCTATTTGGGGTCTTTTCTGATTCCACACAAATCTTAAAATAATTTGTTCTAACTCTCTGAAGAAAGTCCATGGTATTTTGATAGGGATTGCATTAAACTTGTAAATTGCCCTGGGTAACATTGACATTTTCACAATATTAATTCTGCCAATCCATGAGCATGGAATATTTTTCCATCTCTTTGTGTCTTCCTCAATTTCTTTCAGAAGTGTTCTGTAGTTTTTAGGGTATAGATCCTTTACCTCTTTGGTTAGGTTTATTCCTAGGTATCTTATGCTTTTGGGTGCAATTGTAAATGGGATTGACTCCTTAATTTCTCTTTCTTCAGTCTCATTGTTAGTGTATAGAAGTGCCACTGACTTCTGGGCATTGATTTTGTATCCTGCCACACTACCGAATTGCTGTATGAGTTCTAGCAATCTTGGGGTGGAGGCTTTTGGGTTTTCTATGTAGAGTATCATGTCATCGGCGAAGAGGGAGAGTTTGACTTCTTCTTTGCCAATTCGAATGCCTTTAATGTCTTTTTGTTGTCTGATTGCTGAGGCTAGGACTTCCAGTACTATGTTGAATAGCAGTGGTGAGAGTGGACATCCCTGTCTCGTTTCTGATCTTAGGGGAAAGGCTCCCACTGCTTCCCCATTGAGAATGATATTTGCTGTGGGCTTTTCGTAGATGGCTTTTAAGATGTTGAGGAATGTTCCCTCTATCCCTACACTCTGAAGAGTTTTGATCAGGTATGGATGCTGTATTTTGTCAAATGCTTTCTCTGCATCTAATGAGAGGATCATATGGTTCTTGGTTTTTCTCTTGCTGATATGATGAATCACATTGATTGTTTTACGAGTTTTGAACCAGCCTTGTGTCCCGGGAATAAATCCTACTTGGTCATGGTGAATAATTTTCTTAATGTACTGTTGGATCCTATTTGCTAATATCTTGTTGAGAATTTTTGCATCCATGTTCAACAGGGATATTGGTCTATAATTCTCCTTTTTGGTGGGGTCTTTGTCTGATTTTGGAATTAAGGTGATGCTGGCCTCATAGAACGAATTTGGAAGTACTGCATCTCTTTCTATCTTCCAAACAGCTTTAGTAGAATAGGTATGGTTTCTTCTTTAAACTTTTGATAGAATTCCCCTGGGAAGCCATCTGGCCCTGGACTTTTGTGTCTTGGGAGGTTTTTGATGACTGCTTCAATTTCCTCCCTGGTTATTGGGCTGTTCAGGTTTTCTATTTCTTCCTGTTCCAGTTTTGGTAGTTTGTGGCTTTCCAGAAATACGTCCATTTCTTCTAGATTGCCTAATTTATTGGCTTATAGCTGTTCATAAAATGTTTTTAAAATCATTTGTATTTCCTTGGTGTTGGTAGTGATCTCTCCTTTCTTATTCATGATTTTATTAATTTGAGTCTTCTCTCTCTTCTTTTTAATAAGGCTGGCTAATGGTTTATCTATCTTATGGCTATGTGCCTTTGTAACCTGACAGTACGGTCTCATCACTTACTGCATGTGCATGACTAATATTAATTTCTTCCAAGCTCTGGAGTGAGCCCAGAGTGCAGTGGGCTTCATAAACCTTCATAAACTTTCATAAACCTAAAGACAGCAATATCGCCACACACATTATATTCCTTACAATTAGGTTACAAAAATGTCAATTACACTTAGCCTTTATAAAGCACCCATGTTAGTCGACCAGTTTGACTCCAGTTAGGACTCTGCAACATTACATAACATCATGCTGAATGGACAATATGGGGCTTTCCTTCCTAATTTTTAACTGCTTTGTCTAGATAATCTTGTGATTATCCCCTTCTAGTTTCCACCGTGTTGTAATTCCTCATTATTGTTTGCAAGTCTGTCTATAACTGGACATTATTTACCTTGCCTCTTTCCTAGGCTTCCATCCACCATTTCACATGGAGCTTTCTTTCATTTTCTCTTGTCCATCATTAGATCATCTGCTCATTGCCAATAATCTATAACTAAAGACGGGGAATACTTGCTATGAATCACTGTTATCTGGCATTTGGAGAGTACTTATGAATTTGTATTGTAATGAGAAAATGTTTAAATGTTCGTGAGTTGTGTGTGTATGTGTGGTATGTGTGCACAGTATACAGTAGTGTATTTCAGGTGGTTTAATTGGTGATGCTCTAGAATAGATTATGTGCCTGGTGGTCTCGGGAATTTGAGACGGACTTTGCACAGACAGGTAGTTTTAATGCCAGCTGCTCTCTCTTTGTATTACACCGCGACATAGCCCCATTATGATGGCTATGAAGACAATAAAGCCTAACTTAATATAGACCATGTCACTTCTGAAGTGGTCCCCACCCAAGATAACTGAAACCTGTCTGGTACATTGGGAAGCACCGTCATGTAGTATAAATGGTGTCAGCGTTTTACCACTCTTCAGAAATTGATTTATTTAAATGCTTTTGGTGCAACAGAAATATATCTTCAACAAAAAGACTTGTTTATAAACTGAATCTTTTTTTTCTTTGTTCCTAAACACCTGAGTAAACAGGTGAATATTCTGCCCAACTGAACCCCTGGCATCTGGATAAATGTGCAGATTGGTGAGTGGCACTAAAACGTCAACAATAGGGGGGTTGTTCTTTCTAACAATCAGCTTCAAAGGACAGAGATTGACATCCAGCAAATGATCCAGCTATCACAACATTTGTTTTGAGACAAACAGAATAATAGTGTGGAAAGGGAGAAAAGGGAGAATTTGTAGGTGTCTCATCAAGCACCTAGATCAACACCAAGAGAAACAACATGAATGCAGAGCAACTTTTTACACATGCTTGTTTAGCAGATCTGACTGCTTCTATCAAAATTCTATTGGTGAAGATGCAAAGGGCATTTACCCCCCTAGATTGATCTGTATATTAAGGAAAAGGAGAGTCCAGACAATCTCTGTCTGGAAGAGGATATCATTTGTCTCATATCACAAAGCATGGTTTCTGTGAGAGAAGTAGGAGTGAGGGAAAGAGAAATTTAGAGAGGAAATCCCTTGATATTCTCTAGCATCATGGCCTCTCAAGGTGATTAGGACTTTCTTTTTGTGTAAGAGATGTTAAGCTTTCACTGAAGTAGTTAAGGGCTGAGAACAGACACTCAGTATATAAAACAATATGAATTCCAGCAGGGTTTGGATTCAAACGGTGACGTATGTGTGTACATGTGTGCTTACTTATATCCATATGAATGACATTGTGTGTACACAGTTAATGTCCTGTAGGTTTTAAAGTTCATAAGATTAAAGGGAAATAATATATTTTCATAGGAAACATGATATTTACTAGTGGACTTTGTAAACATTCCCGTTAAAATCAGAATAAGACATTTAAATGATATAAATACCTTGTTGTATTATTTCTTGCTCTAGAAACTGCATTCTGTGTTTCTTGATTCCTGACTCTATGAAATGAGGACATTATGCTCCTACCCAGTTCTGCTAATGGGAAATAATTTTTTATTTGCCTATTTCATATACATAGACAAAAATGTGGCATAGGTTTTAGTAAATTTAGTTAAGTTGGATTGTTTAGGGCTTCAAGAATCATATTAAGACTTTTGGTTTTCATAAGAGTTGTTGTACAGTATATTTAGATATGTCAAGTAGGGGTGTGAGAGAATTAGTTATTGATTTTTATACTATGCTGCAGCTCCTGGGTAGAAAATAGATTGGAACAGGATAAAAGTAAATGAAGTAGAACCATGAGGAAGTTCTTTGGACATGGTGGTCGCTTGATCTTGGGTGAGGGAGTAGACATTTTGAGAAGTGAACCGTGCATGGTGTAGCTAAGGAGTAGCAGGGACAGGATCCAGTGATGGGCTGTCCATGGGGTTAAGGGACAGGAAGGTGCCAAGCATGGCCTCACGTTTCTGGAAGGAGCAGCTAGAGGAATGATGTTGAAGAATGGAGGAGGAACATATTCGAAATGCGATGGGTGTCTAGGTAGAAAAGAAATTCAAGTTGGGGTATGTTTAATTTGAGATTCTAGTGAGACAGTCAAGTGGAGATCTACGATGGGAAGCTGGTTGTGTGCTTCTAGTTCCCTGAAGAAGATCTTGGAAGAAAACACAGAGAATATTAAAGGCATTTGAAATTATGAAGAGGGTGAGATGGTAAATGATAGGGGAAGTAAGACACAAATAAGAAGTGATTATGAGCAAGAGTGAAGCCACAAAGAGGACCAAGACCAAACAGAATTTCAACATTTAAAAGATAGATGATGTATGAGAGGTTTCCAAAGGGAACTGACATGGAACTGTTGGAAAACCAGAAGGAAAATTGGGAGAATGTATAACTGTGGAATCCAGGGAAAGAGAATATTTCTAGCAGGAGGAAACTGATGAGAAATTGCCTAAGATTTGGAAGGATTAGAAAATGTACATTGGGTTTAGGAATATGGAGGGAGGTTACCTGTGACCTAAGCAAGAACAATCAATTTGGATGATGAGAACAGATGCCAGGATGGTATCACCTGAGAGTGAATGCAAGGGGTGGAAGTGAAGGCTGTTCCCAAAGAGATTCTTTGGATAACAGTTGCCATTAGAAGGAGAGATAGAGGGGTCAGAAGCTTGAGGGGCATGTGTGAATCAAGGAGGTTTTTACTATTATGCTGTTTTTGTTTTTTTTTTTAATGAGAGAGACTGTAACTTATCTGAACGACATAGCAAGGATTTAAAGATACTGCCACAGTGTGGAGAAAGCACAGAGACAGCTGGGCAGGGACAGAGATGCCACAGGCAGAACAGAAAGCTTGAAGGCAAACCACACACACACACACACACACACACACACACACACACCACATATCAGAGTTCTATGAAATAAGTAGCTGGCAAGAGGCATTTTTGCAAGACACATTGTTTATTATAATAGATACTAGATGTGCCAGGGAAAGTGCTAATTTCTTTATTTACATTAGCCCAGTTCCCATAGCATACTTGAATGGAAGCTCCACGAGGGTCTGGATTTTTCTAAATTTTGCTCTTTCCCGTGCTTGACAGGGCCTAGAACTGTGCTTAGCACATTGTAGGTCTTCAATAAATATTTGTTAAATAACTGAATAACTAGATAGGCTTCGTTGTTTCACCTTTGTAGATGAGGGAACTGACAATTAGAGAGGTTAACTAATAACTTTCCCAATCTCAAAGGCGACAAATAAGGACATCTGAGTTTGTACCCAGTCAAGGGACTTAATTAACATGTTAAGTTGCCTCATATTTTGAGTCATATCTGGATGAAACAAACATTTCATTTAAAAATTTTTGTGTTTCTACATACCACCGTCAGCCAAGAGATTTTGAAATCTTAGACTCAAGCTTATTGGAGTTTTAAGAAAGTATTGACATTGACTTCTGTTTGATTACCTATGGAGAGAAGGCATCACCACGCTCTCTGGGCCCGCTTTCAACAGCACGCAACAAGCAGAAACCCTGCTTATTTTCCTTCAAACCATGTACCATACTAAATTCAGGCATCCCTCTGATTGCCACATTCTCTCTTGCACTCAGCTGTGGATATACTTTCTTCTTTTTCCAGTCTCAGTCCAGGCCTTCAAGATATCTTTACATACCTCTCTTAATTTGCGTCCGTGATCATCTTTGCTTTTGCTTTTTTCTTTTCTGTCTTCCCACCTTTGCCTCAACTACTGAACCCAAGCTTTCATCTAGCTTTCCAGGGAAGCTCACTTTCATGAAATTTTTAGAGCCTGGGTGCTCCCAAGAACTAGAGGTACTGTCACGTTGAGCAATAGACTCGATGATCATTCTATACTCAAAAAATATGAACTTCGAGGGGAAATCATAGCAGTTCTTGATAAATGCAAATGGCCATTTCAGCAAGGGATAAAATGAGAGGAAAATAGTTCAAAATCCAAATATTTTGGATCAATAAAAGGTGAGAAACCCTGAGAAAACCAACAGAAAAATATTTCCTTTAGACATGCTAGTCTTATTTCTAATGACAAAGACTTAGAATTCTGATTATTATTTATAGCTTATGTAACTATATTTAGGTTAATTCTATAGTAAAATATATTCTCATTCTCAAATGTGAGTTCTGTTATCAAATAATCATTTTTCATATCGATAAATGTGCATATTCTTGCACACAGAGTTCTTTAACAGGTTTGACTCCAAATGACTTCTGAAATCAGGACACTGTGATTAGTCCAGGGGACCATGTAAATAGTATCTACCTACAAAATTCTGCATGACAAAGTCTTATTTCTATCTAGATGTACTATGGGCTGCTGTAGACAGTGAAAATGAACTCATGCTTATTTCTCCCTGTTGACTTAACTCTGTGTTTCTAGAAACGTCTATTTTAATGGCCATTCCTCCTGTTCCTATGTTATTACTATTGTGATGCTCATCTAATAAAATTTTTCAATGGAAGATCTTGAATCTTCTGTAAGGGAGAAAAAGCTGCTTACTTTCCCCCCAATCAGGTTTATTGAAATATAGCTGATAAATAAAAATTGTATATATTTAAGGTATACAATGTGATTTTACATATGTGTGTGTGTGTTTGCAATGATTACTAATTACTATAATAAAGTTAATTCACACATCACCTAGTATAGTTTTTGTTTTCATTTATTTTTTGGTAGTGATGGTGAGAACACTTAAGATCTATTCTTTTAGCAAATTTCTAGTATATAATATAGTATTATTAATACAGTCACCATGTTGTATATTACATCACCATGACTTACTCATCTCATTACTGAAAATTGTACTCTTCGACCAAAAAACTGCTTACTTTTAAAAAGTGTATTAAGTCCCTATAGTTGCCAGAGTAGAATTTACAAATTTTACAATTTGGATGTTCCTGTGCTCCAACCCTCAGTTACCAGATTACCTGAGAAAAGATTAAATTGCATTCTTAATTCAGAGATTTCAGGCTGGTTAAATGCCGAGAGCTGTACTAAATGCTATATTATGTGGCGTATTCTCACTCATCTTTGATGTGATCCAACAGCAGTTCTTACCCATTTGTAGTTGAAGTCGTCATCAAGGAGACCTGGCATAAGGATGACAGTAGTTCAGAGTTTGATATCAGATCTACTATGTGTCTTTAGATAAGTGAATTGAACTCCTGGAGTCTATGCTTTCATATTTTAATATAAATAGAGTGCATAACCTTAATTTATTTCTTCAAATATTTATTGTATTCCTTCTATGGTCTAGATACTGTGCTTTTGGTTTGAGATACAACATTGAACAAGATTGCCAGTGTCCCTGCCTTCATGGGATGTACTGTGTACTAGCTGAGAAAGATGAACAACTAGGTGATTATAAAACAGAGAAATAGATGAGACCAGAGGAAGCATAAGCTCCAATATTCTGTGTTGCCAAAGTTATTAATCTTTTAGGTGAATTACTGCTGATCTGTATTTCTTTGAATTTGTCATGCACTCTCCACTGTCTCCATGTCTTTGAACACATTCCTCTACCCAGAAGAGCATTTACCCCATTCTTCACCTAACTGGTCTCCAAGGTCAAGCTCAAGCATGACTTCTTAAGGAAACTTTTGAATTTCTGAGTCTGGTTTAGATGGTCCTCCTGCGTGCTCCTAGTCTTCATATGTATCCTTCAATCATAGTAACCTGACTTTGTTTATTTACTTGCCAATATCCACTGTCAGAATTTGAACTCATTCCATACAGGAATGTCATTTTTCCATCTCTGTATTCCTGGAATACAGTCTAATATTTGGTCTATAACAATTGCTGATCATACAAATATCAAACATTAATTGAATACCTACTAGGTGCCCAGCACCGTAAGGAAGTTATTTTCATCATGTTATTTATTTTCACAATAAACCTCTGTTATTGCAGTTTTAATATTATCCCTCTTTAGAGATGGAGAAATTGAGGCTCACAGAGGCTCAGCAATTTGCCCTAAGTCAGACAAAAAGAGAAAGCCAGAGTTTGAAGCTGTTTTTCCAGAGGTTTCCTTCTTTTACTCTACCACTGAATGAACATCGTAGGTTTTATTGTATTAACGTGTGTGTGTGCTGTGAAGGAAATCGTTTTCTCTAAGAAGGAACCCAAGGCTAATGGCTTTTATGCCACATTTGCATAAGCTGGTGTAAATCCACACTTGGATAATTTTGCTCAACAGTAGGAGAAAAAACAACACACTTCTTCAAGGGAACAGATGCCTGTGCATAGATATCTCTGTGAGACAAGGTCATGTTAGGGCCTAATATGCATACCTCTGTAGGATATATATATGTGTGTATGTATTTAAATGTGTATATATACATAGGGGATATACATGTATATATATATATATATCTTACAGAGGACATGTACACACACATATATATACACACATACATACACATGTACACATATTTATAGATACACACACTTATATGCATATATACATATACTTTACATACACAGGACACAGAACATTAAGAAGAAACAGAGAAAGGGAGCAAGAGATCTAAAGTCTGGTGCCTTGGGAATATTAGGATTATAATTCTGAAACAGAAAAGAGATTATGCAGTTTTTATGAGAGACTTGTAATTGTGACAGACCCAAATAAGGGATTTGGTAGACAGGTAATGTTGACTCCAATGACATGTATGGAGGTAGTTGGAGAACATTTTCTGCCAACAGGAGAAGAGTTATATCTTCATTGAAAGCCAGAGGAAATACTAAATTCCCACTTGACTAGACTTTATAGAAGTCAGTTGGGTTATTGAAACAACACATATTTTCTTTGCTTTCAAATTCTCCCAACATGATCGGCTAGCCAGACAAAAATCTTTGCTCTCTTTTAGCCAGAGACAGTGGCATAAAATAGAGATATGAGTGTTTCTGCTATAATGCCAATGTTTAGGCTATTGAAAAAACCCTACATTCTGCAAAATTGAACACTAAAAGTAACAGGGCCCATGGGGAAAATAAAATGAGGGAAGACCACTCAAAACTGTGGAATTTGGAGAGCAGGACACTAAGAATACAAAACAATTACTATTAAAGAATACGTATATATAGATACTGTTAACTCGCTAATGGTATCTGCACCTGATTTTAAAGTGTGTTGGTCATTAGCAGCCTTAAATCCTGAACTTTGAGATATAGACTTTCCAATATGAGTAATTTGTATCAAAACTAAAAATCTGATCTAATGTAGAGCTTTTTCATTAATCTGTTGTTTTAATTAAAAGAATAGTGTTTTTGCAGCTTTAACTGCGTGGGTGGCTTCACTAGTAAGCTTAACATTGTTGCACACAGATATTCTTGAAGCACTAGAGGGAAGTGCTTTTGTCAATCTTTAAGCCTTTTTTTTTGTACTTTTTATTGGTTTTAAGCCTTTTATAAAGATTTCCATATATGCTTTTTCCTTAATAATAACAAAACTTTCTCTGGATAACTTTAAAACATTGAGCTAGTAGGAAACAATATGTAAGAACCAGCGTTACTTCTGAGTTACAAAAACGTCATTCCTTATTTACCAGTCATGTAGGGAATAATTTACGTCAAAGAATTGGCTGCTTTGCAACAGATCCTCCTAATTCATGTATTAGTAAGATTCCAACATCATGCAATGAATGCCAGATTAGTCTATATAATACTGTCTCATTGACTGCATTCAGGACCTGTTTCATCTTAATCCATGCCAGGATTTTCAATGACAGCACAGGTAGCAAGATTGTGTTTGTAGACTAGCAGCATAGAGTAGGCATGCTTGGTGGAGGGCAGCTTTAAGGAAGGGCAAGGTGATACCTTGGAAAGAATAAAGAAACACCTCTATAAGCCGAACAAGTTCTTGTAACTGTGCTGGTCAAGTTGTTTTACATCAAATGATTATTTACCTCCTTGTTTCTTCTCCAATTAGAGTTTTTCCTCTTTGTTTTGTCTTTCTTTCCTTGCTTTCTTTCATTTTTTTAATCCTTTCTTTTTTAAAAAGATTTTATTTATTTATTTATTTATTTATTTATTTATTTATTTATTTATGAGAGAGAGAGAGAGAGAGAACATGAAAGAAGGGGCAAGGGAAAGGGAGAGAAAGAATCTCAGGCTGACTCTGCTTTGAGCCCAGAGCCCAATGCAGAGCTCATTCCCATGACCCTGGGAACATGACCTTAGCCAAAATCAAGAGTTGGATGCTTAACTGACAGCCACCCAGGCACCCCTCATTTTTTTACCCTTTCATGAATATTGACTTCCATATGTCTTTTACCCCCTTTGTTTAATACATATTAAATATATACCATGTACCAAGATCACTGCTGGGTTTCCAGAACCAGATGAAATGGTGAACAAAGGCAGGGTTTAGAGTAGTGTGGGGAGATAGGCATTAAATACATAATCATGCTAAGAATTGTAAACTAACAAGAAGATAAGTATTACCAAGAAGAGGAGCCATAGAGGTATGTCAAAATGTGAATAGCTGCTATAGGAACATGTCAGGGATCATGTGCAGTGAGTGACCTTACAGCCGTAGCGAGCACAGTGCTTGTGAGGAATTGAAGGAGGGGGTTCCTTGGTGGGGCTTTGGGTGAAGCCAGATCAAGCAGATCAGCCCTGGCTGGCCTGGGCTGGAATGAAGCATTTCATCTTTAACCCCAGAGAAACTGGAGTCATTGAAATGTTTCTAACCAGGACATGTATGATGTGATCATTCTTGCATTTTGAAACTATGTCTCTGGTTACACTATACTAAGATCAATATATAACTTTTGAGCTGGTTGCAATAATTTTGCATCTTCAAAATATCCCAAGGAGGAAAAAGAAATCCTTATATTTGCATTCTTATTTCCATTTTCCAGATAGAGAGACTAAGGCAAGAGGCAGAATCATCCTTTGCTTAGTCGGGTCTGTTTTGTGTCTCATTTTTCTTCTAAGGCACGTCAGTGTCACATGGGGTGACATCAAAGCTATGAAACAAAGCATATAGATATAATCATTTGACATTTCTTTGAGCAGGGGTCCCCAAGTCCCTCACTTTTCTTCCTCTCAACCCAGAAAACAGCTTCTACTCCCACCTGAGCCCTCGTTTATAAGCTACTTGTGTTTTGGATTTATTGGAGAGGTTTGCAGGTTTTTCTGTCACATTACACACACACACACACACACACACACACACACACACACATTTTTAGGGATCTATCACCAAAAAGGGAAGTTTGAAAAGATCACTAGAATTAGCAAAAGAATAAAAGACAGAGAAGTTGGGGTTTTGGCAGTAAACTGTCTACCTGAGGCCACATTGCCTCATTCCCTTGGCAACCATGCTTGCTATTAGCAGTTTTCATAAATAATTCAAGCCTCTCCTTTACACTCTCCATAATCCCTCTTATGGAGGCAACAGCACAGTGTGTTTCTTTACTGAGGGATTCCAGGTTAGGTAAGTCATATCCCTACCCTTGCACCGTCACACAAACCATTAAGGCATAGTATTAAGAGCTCCAGCAGTGTGCTAGTTGTTGGGCAGGATCCAAAGGAAACGCTAGATATTTCCCAGTTAATTTTACATCCAACTTGCCACCTAACCCTCTGCTCAGAATCTCCTTTAATGACATGTTCTTTCTCTTAGAAACCAGGGTTGCTTTGAGAGAGGGCACCATCTTAGAACTGATGGTTTCTCTACAAATAATGATAGTAGGCTACTTGGTAAGTTCTGGCTGCCAGCAATACTGCTTGAGGTGAAGTTATGAGAGGTGGGGCCTGGGCCAGAAATAGGAAATTGAAGGAAAGGGCACCAGCTGTAAATTTTTCACTTGTCTAATGGACTGTATTTTTAGGGTCAAGAAACAGAGCTGTTGGTGGGGAGGAATTGCATTATCACAAAAGTGTTTGAAACAAGAATTCTCTCCAGTCTTTTGTCATGATCAAATCTTCAAGAGTCCCAGATGATAAATGGCTATAATGTAAACCTACCTAGGGTCCAATCACTTTGAATCTAAAGTGTGATCATAGATCATCCGATGATATAAAAAAACCCCAAACAAATGATTTATCAGGTTAGGGCTAAGATAGTTCTACATGGCACACAAACACACTTTCCTGGCATCAATTTCCTGACACTGAAATGTTCAGTAAGCAAAAAGTAATGAACTGACCTGGGTGGAGAATGAACAAGTTCAGGAGCATTTTACAAGTTTGAAGTTATTTTTCTTCCACTAGGATACCCAATGACTTGGAAATAGACACAGGGAGAGAAAGAAGAGAGACAGAATAGAGGGAAAGGCATTAGTAAAGGGAGAATGGGAAAAGAAAGCTCAAAAAGGGTGAGAAACAATGAGAGAGGAAACATGAAAAAGGGGTGCTTTTTTAAAAAAAAATTCTTTAAATTCAATTTAGTTAACATATAATGCATTATTAGTCTCAGGGAGAGAATTTAGTGAGTCATCACTTGCATATAACATCCATCAAGTATCCTCCTTAATTCCCATCACCCAGTTACCCCATCCCCCACCCAGTTCCCTTCCAGCAACCCTCAGTTTGTTTCCTAGAGTTAAGAGTCACTTAGGGTTTGCCTCCCTCTCTGCTTTAATCTTATTTTATTTTTTCTTCTCTTCCCCTATACTTATCTTTTTTGTTTCTTAAATTCCACGTATGAGTGAAATCATGTTGTCTTTCTCTGACTGACTCATTTTACTTAGCATAATAGCCTCCAGTTCCATCCATGTTAATGCAAATGGCAAGATTTCATTCTTTTTGATGGTTGAGTAATCTTCCAGTCTGTGTGTTGCGTGTGTGTGTGTACACCACATTTTCTTTATCTATTCATCTGTCGATGGACATCTGGGTTCTTTCCATAGTTGTGGACATTTTTGCTGTAAACATTGGGGTCCAGGTGCCACTTCAAATCACTATGCTTGTATCCTTTGGAAAAATACCTAGTAGTGCAATTTCTGGGTCATAGGATAGCTCTATTTTTAACGTTGAGGAACCTCCATACTGTTTTTTTGAGTGGCTGCACTAGTTTGCATTCTCATCAACAGTGTAAGAGGATTCCCCTTTCTCCATATCCTCTCCAATGTCTTTGGTTCCTGACTTGTTAATTTTAACCATCCTGACCTGTGTAAGGTGGTATCTCATTGTGGTTTTGATTCGTATTTTTTGATGCTGAGTGATGTTGAGCATTTTTTCATGTGTCTGTTGGCCATTTGTATGTCCTCTTTGGAGAAAAGTTCAAAGGGATGCTTCTTAAAGCAACTAAAAATGTGAAGGTTTGAGACCATAAAGGACTCCAGAATGATTTTGAATAGGGACCAATCAAAAGTGTTCATTAGTCTAAATATACTATTTGTATTTATGGTATATTGTTTATAATCTGTTTCTAAATAGAAACTATTTATTCCTTTCTGGAATGAGATGCAGTATAAGTAAATAATTAAAAATAAATCCAAAATGACATACAATGCGACCAAAAAATAGGGCATGTAAAAATAAAGGATTCAAGAGATACAGTGTAGTGAGAAGAAGCATTTGAGTAGAGCTTCCTATTATGGAACTATATTTAGCTTTGGATTCATGTATCATAAGGCAAAAGGAGAAGTGATCTAGTATCATTGGATTAAAACTAGAAGAGCAAGAACAACAAAAGTAAGTAGCCTAAAATTTTATCAGAACATTAATACTTCTTTTCTGGTACTGAAAGATACCAGATACACCAGATAAAGTAAAGGGCAATGTTTTCATTATGATTTTCAAAAAAGGAAAAGAAGAATGAAAAAAAAAACTTATAAAAGTATTTTATGTTTATACAGTGGATCATAATTCATCATATACCTTGATTATTTCACTTGATCTTTATAAACAATCCTATGAGATTTATATAAGGCACATACATGATTATTTTGAGACAAAATTTAAAAGCTTATGAATACAGCACTCTTGGCAAAGCTGAAGGACAATGTACTGAAACTCAGGTCTTCTGACTCTTAATTCCATTTGCTTCTTTGTAAAAGCTGAAGGGAAACCACTAAGTGATTCTACTGGCTGGATTGCCTCAAAATTAACTGAATTTTTTGAAAAATAGAACATGTTTGGAAGTATCCTAGACTTCTTGATATAGATCTCTGATATAGAAGTATAAGTATGTTCACTTATAGAAATCGACAGAGATGACTTTCATGCACATTAAATGTTGAGATCTTACTGAATTAAATTAGTAAAGTCCTTCTAATATCATTCAGATGGTTTCTTGTTTATGATTGGGTTTAATACAGGTGTAGCACTTGAAGATCCAATAAGAATGTCCCTAAATCACTTTCTCCCAAGAGTCATATGTCTCAAGATAGCCTTTGGCATAAATTGGAAGTAGAAGTCAATTTAGAATTGTGTGCCTGAAATGCTAATATGCTAAAATGATTATTAAAAAGAAATCTACCTGGAGTTCCTCAAATGATGTGAGCAACCATGCTTCTATTAGAATGACCCTTCTGTGGATAACAATAAGTTCTGGATAAAATGGAAAAAACAACTCCCTGAAGGATCTAATAGATGAATGAATGAAGGCAGATTCTGAAGGGAAGTTGATGCTTACAAGAAGAGATCAATGTAATGTTTCTCATTTTAATGATTTTTGTTTTGTTTTTAAGCTTGTAGGGAACCTAAGCAGGATGGCTAAAACTCCAACAAAATTTTTTTCCTATCTTGAAGATAGGAAATCTTTCTTATCTTGATGGAGTTCAAGGCAATCATGACTGTTGGAAAGTAAGCGAGGAATCTCAAAATGGGAAAGATGGGGCATTAGGGAGGATCAGCTCAAGTCCTATATAAACTATTCCAAAATTTCTGGCCACTCATAAATTATGTGTATGGGGTGGGAGAACAGACTATAATCAGCCCAGCAAAGAATAAAAGAACTGAACTGAGATTTGAATTTGCTCTCTCAAAGGCATAGTTAGCAGTTTCAGTCTAATCAAATTAGTTGCCTGCTAAAATGAAAATATCAGTGCTGTTTGGAAGAAAGGGATGGAATCCAGAGACTCCTCAACATAATATTCACAATGTCTATGATACAACTAAACATTTCATGACACAAAATGAACCAGTAAGATGTGATCTATTCTTAAAAGACAGTGGATGACCTAGATATTGGAATTACCAGAAAGTTCATGAAACAGCTATAATTACATTCAATAAGGCATAAGAGTACATGCTCATAATGAATGGAGAGATTGCAAATCTCAGAAAAGAAAATGAGACTATAAATACAAACTCAATTCAGACTCCACAAATGAAAAATACAATATCTGACATAAAAAAATTCACTGGGTGGGCTTAACAGCAAAATGAAGATGACAGAAGAAAGAGTCAATAAAAACAGAGTTCTAGCTACAAGCTAATAGATAAATTAAAATGGAATTCTTAAAAAGTATTCAAATAAGCAAAAATAGTCAGATAAAGGGAAACAAAGAAAAAAGAGGGACAAAGAAAAAAATAATAAAATAACAGACAAAAGTCCAACAGAATCAATAATTAGATTAAATATTAATAAACTAGTACCCCAATTAAAAAGGCAAAGATACTCAGAAAATATAAACAAGCAAGACCCAATGATCTGCTTTCTTAAAGAGATGCCTTAAACACAAAGACACAGGAATGCCTTAGTGGCTCAGCGGTTGAGCGTCTGCCTTTGGCTCAGAGCATCATCCTGGGAACTGTGATAGAGTCCCACATCTGGCTTCCTGCAGAGAGCCTTCTCCCTCTGCCTATGTCTCTGCCTCTCTCTCTGTATCTCTCATGAATAAACAGATAAATAAAAATCTTTAAAAAATAAAAACAGTTAATTTTAAGTAAAAGGAGATCAGAGTACTTTACTAATATTAGATAAATTAGAATTTAACACCAATAGAATTACCAGACATAGAAAGGGAAGTATAAATATAAAGGGTCAATTCATTAGAAAGACATAAAAATCATATGCAGAATTCCAGAATATATGCAGCAGAATTAACAGAATTAAAGGGAGAAGAAGACTCCACAAATCAGATTAGATTTTACTACTCTTCTCTGAGCAGTTCTTAAAAGAAGTAAGCAACAAAAGGTTTAGGTGGCATGAACAACAGTATTACCCACTTTAGTCTAATTGGTATTTATATAACACTACAACAAAACTGAAGAATATGCATTCCTCTCAAGTGCACATGGTATGTTTAAAAAGACCTATTTGATGCTGTAAAATATACACACATTTTAAAATGTTGAAATCATGTTGTGTATGCTCTCTGAATACAATGGAGTTATGCTAGAAATCAGTACCAAGAAGATACGTATAAGATATATGTAAAAGCCAAAATATTTGGAAATTAAATAACATGCTCTTAAGTAATTCATGGGAAATATCTTGACCTGAATGTCAGTGAAAACATCACATAGCAAAATTTGTGGGATGCAGCTAGTGTCCAGAGTAGAAGTTACAGTTTTTAATACTGATATCTGAAATTAGTTATCTAAATTTTGACAATAAGAACCTAGATAAAAAAGTGCAAAGTTGATCAAAGAAAGGAACAAGGGGACAGAGTAACCATAAAGTTACAGTAATCAAAAGTATATAGTAGAACCGTGAAGATCTACAGATAATCAGTAGAGCAGAATAGAGAGCTTAGGAATGGCCACCCACTTATATGGCTAAATGGTTTTTATTCTTGTGTGTGTGTGTGTGTGTTTACCTATTGTGGTAATAACACTTAACATGAGCTTACACTCTCAAATTTTAAAATGCTCAATACAGTATTATTATCTATAATCACAATGTTACCTGAATTTTGAGGAAGTTGCCGGTACTATCCAGCACAAAAAGAAAAGCCATTTCAACAAATGGTGCTGGAATAACTAGAAAGCTATACTAGAAAAATGAGCTATGCTCCTAACTTCACAACATATACAAAAAAATTAATTAGAAGCAGCTTTAAATGTAAATAACAGAAATATAAAGCTCATTAAGGAAAAAATAGAATATCTTTATGACTTAGGTGAGATAAAGGCTCCTCAACTCAGTCATAGAAAGAAATAACCATAAAAGAAATATCAATAAATTAGACTTACTCAAAATGAAAAAGTTCTATCCGTCAAAAAACATCATTAAGAATATAAATCAGCAGGGGCATCTGGCTAGCTCAGTTGGTGAAGCATGCAACTCTTGATCTTGAGGTTGTGAGTTCAAGCTCCATGTTGGGTGTAGAGCTTATTTTCAAAAAGTAAAGTTAAAAAATATATTTTTTAAAAAAGAACATGAATTGGCAAATGACAAGACTTGGAGGAAGTGATGACAAAATATGTTTCTCAAGGAGCTGAAGTTCAAGATGTGCACAGAGCTCATAGAATTGAACAATAAAAGACACAACCAGCCCCAAGTAAAATGGTAAAAAGACATTTCATAAAAGAGGATATATGAATGGTCTATTGCAGTGTGAAAATACGTTCAATGTCATTTGATGTAATGCAAATTGAAATTCTAAACAGATACCACTGTACACACTCCAGAATGGCTAAGATTTATAAATATTGGTAAAAATTTGGAACAAATGGAACTCTTGTATACTGTTGGTGGAATTCTAAAATTTTACCATCACTTCAGAAATGGTCTGGCAGTTTCTTATGAACTAATCATAAACCTATTCTATGACTCAACAATTCAACTCCTAGATATTTATCTAACAGACGTAAAAATATGTTAATGAAAAAGTTATATGAGGATGTCCACAGCAGCTTTATTCATACATATTAGCCCCAAACTGGCTCAAGTGTCCACCTCTATGAGAATGGATAAACTGTGGAGTATCTTTATACAACATATTGAATGCCACTTAGTATAAAAAAGAGTGAATTATTGGTATATGATAAGACATGAATGCAATTCAGAAAATTATGCTGACTGTAAAGAGTCTTAAACTGTATCAAATATATTGCATATGTCTATGCGATGCATGATGTCATTTACATGAAATGTTAAAACTAGAAAATTTAACCATGGTAGAATAATATCAGAACAGTGTTTGTCTCTAATGGTTGAATTTAAGGATCATCTGGCAATGAGCATGAGAGAATTTTCATGTGTGATGATAATGTTCTATGTCTTAATAGGGTTTCGGGTTATGCAGGTGTATTCATTTGTCAAAATTCACTAACCATACACTTAAAATTTGTGTATTTCATTGTGTATAAATATAAAAAGAAAAATTAGGGCAGCCCGGGTGGCTCAGCGGTTTAGAGCTTGCCTTCGGCCCAGGGCATGATCCTGGAGACTCAGGATCGAGTCCCACGTCGGGGCTCCCTGCATGGAGCTTGCTTCTCCCTCTGCCTGTGTCTCTGTGTCTCTCTCTGTGTCTCTCTTGAATAAATAAATAAAAAATCTTTAAAAAAAAAAGAAAAATTATAAACAAATGTTGAACTCTTGTTAATGATATACATGCTGTTCAGATGTCTATAGTTTGCTTTGAAATCCATCAAGAAATAAGATTGATGAATGGATAGAGGGATGCTTATGTGATAAAACAGGTATCATAAAATGTGAATGATAGAACCTAGGTGGTGGGGATGAGGGTGGTCAGTGTAAAATTTTTCAGCTTTTCTGTATGTATGAAACTTTTCATAATAAAGTGAAAAAAAATCAGCCTACCCACATTAGTTATTTTTTTTAAGATTTTATTTTTTTTATTCATGAGAGACACTGAGAGAGGCAGAGACACAGGCAGAGGGAGAAGCAGGTTCCCTACAGGGAGCCGATGTGGGACTTGATCCCAGGACCCCAGGATCACACCCTGAGCCAAAGACAGATGCTTGAACACTGAGCCCTCCCGCACGTTAGTTATTTGATATGCAAGAAGGTATGTTGATACCTTGAGAGCATTTCTGGTGCTCTCTGACAATGGCTCAAAGAGTGGTTTGAAACTAGTCACAACCTTGAGTTTGTGACTCCTCACCAGAATTTTAGAGTAAATGTTATTGTTTACCTTAACCATGGAACTTGGGCCTTCTATGCACGATCATGATTTTTGAATAGAACTATCTTTGGATGAGTTTGCCACAAAATATGTTCAAGCTAAGAGATAAGGGTATATTGGTTTTGTTCACTTAGATGTAGGTGTCTATCTATTGAAGACAATGATTTTAAGTGTACTTGGTTTATCAATATTGCACCTGTGTACTTATGTGGTTTTTGTATTTTTTTTTAAGCCTCCAGGTCTGTTTCCAATCATAGCCATAGGTTTGTGTAAGGTATATGCCAAGGTAAAACTATTAGTTCATTTAAGTCTTCTACCTGTTTTTTTTTAAAGATTCTTATTTATTTATTCATGAGAGACACAGAGAAGGAGGCAGATGCTCAACCACCGAGCCACCCAGGTGCCCCCTCTTTTATCTATTTTAATACTTAAATAGGAAGTTTTTGCCTTTTTCGGTCAGCTCCTATGTTAACTGAGGCCTGTGATCTTTGCCAGGTATTTACAGTCCTATGACCTAGGACCTTGTCTGGAATAGTCCATGGCATTTAGTAAATGGTCAATAAGTGCTTAATGAATAAGTTAATAATAAGAGCTATTTTTAGAAATATTAGTTAGATGTTTTCAGTATCCTATGCCCTCTCCATGCAGAGAACGGTATTTAAAACTGTGCAACATTTTAGATTACCCGTTTGGTGAAGGCCTCTGGATATTATACATGTAACAGCATTTCTGAAAAAACAAAAATTAGTTCATAAACAATGTCCTTTCACTCTTGGCCATAGATGGCACTTATTACATAAAAATCCCTGTGGAGTAGAGCAAATGTTACACTACAGTTACTTGTCCAGAAAAATAGATGTTCTTTAAAAATAAGCCTTTTATAACAATCAGAGATGTAAAGAACAATACCTAACTTAACCTGGAGTAAGATTTCCAGCAATCTCAAAGCTATCATAAATTTATAAAGTAAATGAAGTAGCCTGTAAATGGAGAGAACAAAAGAAGACATAAATCCAATGCACTTTAAGGAAGAAGCACATAGCACCCAATTGGCTTAGAAGGGTTAAAAAAAATTTTTTTTATATAACAAGTGTGTGTATCAATTTTCCTAATAGGAATTTTTTATTTGATCTAGGCTACATAAAAGTGTGGAAACTAAAACAACAATAAAAACAACCATAATTGACAGTGAAGCAGAAGGTAGAGAATTGCTGTAAAATCCAGAGCCTAGGGGCATGTCTAGAAGGACAAACTGTAGGGGAAGATGATTCTAGTGAGTATCAAGGTATAATAATTTAAGTTAATAATGAAGACTTTGAGTGATGGAGGAGTGACAGATATTGCAGGTTAATCTCAGATATGTTTCCTTTTCTTGCTGGTTTCCAGCTATCCTATATTTTCCAGACTCTGTGTCCATGAGACTAGGTTCTAGTCAATGAGATATTAGAGGAAAGGATGTTTCCAGTGGTTCTGGTCCAAAATTTTTTGTTAGTGACCTTTCAGGCTCTTCCTCCAATCTCCTGTCTGGATTTTGATGTTTGGGATGATTTAGAAAGCTCTGTTTTGAAGATGGCAGAGATTCTATCAGCCTGGATTTTGAATAACTGTGATAATCAAAATTCTATTATCTCTGATCTGGAACTCCTGTTCTGACCCTTTGCTAGAGTGGAAGACAAACTTAGACTTGTTAGGCCACTGTCAAGTCCACTAGCCACTAGCTACATGTATCTCACAATTGCTTCAAATTTGGCTAGTGCAACCCAGGAGATGAATTGTCAATTTTATTACTTTTAAATTTAAACAGCCATATGTGTAACATGACCACCATATTAGTGCAGTGCTAGTAGAGCGTGGCTACAATTAATTTTTCATTTGAAGAGAACTTGGACTATGTGTAATAGCAGCTTTTGCCAGAAAACAAGAGCCTATATTTTATACATGGCATAGACTGTCCCTAATAATGTGTGAACTTGCCTGGCATCCCTTTTAACCATGCTTCACCTCCCAGGGTCACATTCACTCCCAAGTTAGTAACACTGTTTTTCTAACCCATGCCCTTCCTATCTACTCTTCTACGTGACATGCTTTTCTCTTTCATGGCCATTGGCAAATGGCCTCTTATCTTTCAAAATTTAGAGCTCATGTCATCTCCCCTATGAACACTTTTCTGACACATCCCAGGATGAATCTCTCATTTTCTTCCTTGTGCCACACTGCAATCTTCTAGATTTCTATTATGTCACCCACAACACTTTATTGCATTTGTCACTTATTTTGTTTCCTTCTTCTACTATTAGACTGTAAGCTTTTGAGAATGGAATGTGTCTCCTTAATATTTGTTTCCATAGCACTTATGGCAGCATCAGTTATAATACAAATCACAAAAAAGGACACATGAATAGGAAGTTTGGGAGATAGAATTCCACAATCATCCTTGACTATTCTTTCTTTGATTTGTATTAGCTCCCCGGAATTTAAGAACTGATGAAGACCAGCCCTGTATTTATATTTAAAAGGATCTACTTCTGATATTTTGCCAACATTGGGTACAGAATCAATGCTTATGGTTTACAGAATGCAACTACAACTGCACATTCCATTTCTTCCTTGTTAATCTCAGACTACATGCCACAAAATGTTTGTTGTGAGAACCTGCTGATTTAAGTAAGAGTCTCTGATGTGGCTAAAATGGATACTGGAAATTAGCAGACCAGATTCTGACATATATGGCATATGGTCAATATATTGGATTGGCTCCATTTTATTGATATATTTCATTTTGTTACTAACAAATGATTATAATGAAAACAATGTATTTTGAAGTTTGTAGAAATTTTTCAGCTCCTTAAAGAAATTTCCATAGTTTCTATTCAAAAGTCAGCTATTTTTATTGTTCCTTTGAAGAAAATATGCTTTTTTCCTACTGTTGATTTTAATATTCACTCTTTTGTCAGTGAACTAAAGTATTTTGACTATATTCTGCCTAGATTTTTTGCTTATTTATTTAAAAACCTACAGGAGTTTGGTAAATATCTTGAATTTGTGTGATATTGTCTTTTGTCAGAGTTGGAGAATTTTTAGCCAACTTTCACTTGAACTTGACATTTTATTCTCTTTTTCTGGAACTCCGGTTGCACATGTGTTAGACCTTCTGAGTATGTCTTAAATACGTCTCATGCATTCTTCTGGTTCAGCTCTTTAGTTTGGATATTTTATTTTTTTATTGAACAGTTTCCTAATTCACCAATCCTGTGTTGCACTGTTTTCAGTCTTCTCTTTAATTACCCAATGAATTTTTAATTTATTATGTTTTAAAATCTTCAATGCTGATCTGAATCATCTTTTTCTAATACACCACTGTAATATTTTAACTTTTTACCTATACCCATCCTTTCTATCATTTAACATATTAATCAGAGTTATTTGAACACTTTTTCTGCTAATTCTAAAGTCTGTAATACCTGAGTCTCTCCCATTGATTACTTTCTCTCTTGATTAATATTTACAGTTTCCTCCTCCTTCACTTGCCTAGTAAATTTTTATTTTGCCTTCTGCACATTGTGTATGATAAATTGTAAAGCCTCTACATTGTGGTATCATCCCCTAAAGAGAGTTATGTTTTGTTTTGTTAAGCATTTTAATAATTGGAGGTTACGCTGATTCTGCTGAGAGTTGCTTTAGGCTTCATTAGGTTGAAACTGTTGTACTTGTGCTCTTATTCTTAGAGAGTAGCCCTTACTCCTTTCTTTTAAACTTTATTTTAGATATAATTGACATATAACATACAACATTGTAAGTTTAAGGTGTACAACCTCCTGAATATGTATGTATGTATGAATATATATATTATATGTATGTATGTGTGTGTATATGATATATATATATATATATATCACAATGATTATCACCCTAGCATTAGCTAACACCTTAAGCACATCATATAATTACTATTTCTTTTTTGTGATGAGAACATTTAAGATTTACTCTCACAGTGACTTTCAATTATATAATACTGTATCGTTAGCTGTAATTACAATGCTGTCCCTTGAATCCCCAGAATTTATTTGACTTATAACTAGAAGT